>NW_026894824.1:0-72935 GCF_032452875.1 Bos javanicus
ACGTGATCAGTGCATGATCAGCCACGTGATCAGTGCATGATCAGCCACGTGATCAGTGCATGATCAGCCACGTGATCAGTGCATGATCAGTCATGACCATGCATGATAGTCGCGATCAGTGCATGATCAGCCACGTGATCAGTGCATGATGCGTGATCAGTGCATGATCAGCCACGATCAGTGCATGATCAGTCACGTGATCAGTGCATGATCAATTCACGTGATCAGTGCATGATCAGCCACGTGATCAGCATGATAGCCACGTGATCAGTGCATGATCAGTCACGTGATCAGTGCATGATCAGTCACGTGATCAGTGCATGCTGTAGCCACGTGATCATTGCATGATCAGCCACGTGATCAGTGCATGATCAGCCACGTGATCAGTGCATGATAGCCACGTGATCAGTGCATGATCAGCCACGTGATCAGTGCATGATAGCCACGTGATCAGTGCATGATCAGTCACGTGATCAGTTGATGATCAGTCATGAACAGTGCATGATCATTTACGTGATCTTGCATGATCAGTCACGTGACCAGTATATGTTACATGCGTGATCATTCCATGATCAGCCACGTGAGCAGTGCATGATAGCCACGTGATGTGTGCATGTGACACGTGATCATAGTATGATCAGCCACGTGATCAGTGCATGAGTGCCACGTGATCAGTGCATGATAGTGTCACGTGACAGGTGTGTGATCAGCCACGTGACAGTGCATGTTCAGCCACGTGATCAGTGCATGATAGCCACGTGATCAGTGCATGATCAGTTACGTGAGCAGTGTATGATCAGCCACGTGATCAGTGCATGGTCAGACACGTGATCAGTGCATGATCAGCCACGTGATCAGTGCATGATCATCACGTGATCAGTGTATGATCAGCCACGTGAACAGTGCATGCTCAGTCACGTGATGCCTGCTGAGCTGCGTGATTACTGTCTGCTCATCTGCTTGATAATTGCCAGCTGAGCTGCATGATTCCTGCCTGTCATCTGCTTGACAATTGCCAGCTGTGCTGCGTAATTCCTGCCTGCTCAGCTGCTTGATTATTGCCAGCTGAGCAGCATGATTCCTCACACCTGAGTTCCATGATTATTGCCTGCTGACTGTTTGATTGTGCCTACTCAGCTCTTTGTTTATTGCCTCCAGAGGCACATGATCAGTGTATGATAGCAAACATGATCAGCGCATGATCAGTCACATGATCAGCGCCATTGTCACGTGATCACTACATGATAGTCATGTGATCAGTCCATGCTCAGTCACGGTATCAGTGCATGATCAGCCACGTGATCAGTGCATGATCTGTCACATGATTTCAGCATGATCATCCACGTGATCAGTGCATGGCAGTCATGTGATCAGTGCATGATATAGACGTGATCAGTGCATGATCAGTCACGTGATCAGTGCATGATAGCCACGTGATCAGTGCATGATCAGTCACGTGATGGGTGTATGATCATTCACGTGATCAGCACATGGTAGCTACATGATCATTGCATGATCAGCCACGTGAGTAGTGCATGATAGCCACGTGATCAGTGCATGATCAGTCACGTGATCAGCATGATCAGTCATGTGACCAGTACATGGTAGCTATGTGATCATGCATGATCAGCCACGATCAGTGCATGATAGCCACGTGATCAGTGCATGATCAGACACGTGATCAGCATGATCAGTCATGTGATCAGTGCATGATCAGCCACGATCAGTGCATGACAGCCACGTGATCAGTGCATGATCAGCCACGTGATCAGTGCATGATCAGCCACGTGATCAGTGCATGATCAGTCACGTGATCAGTGCATGATCAGTTACGTGATCAGCATGTCACGTGATCAGTGCATGATCAGCCACGTGATCAGTGCATGATCACCACGTGATCAGTGCATGATCAGTCACGTGATCAGTACATGATAGCCACGTGATCAGTGCATGATCAGCCACGTGATCAGTGCATGATAGCCACGTGATCAGTGCATGATAGCCACGTGATCAGTGCATGATCAGTCATGTGATCAGTGCATGATCAGCCACGTGATCAGTGCATGATCAGCCACGTGATCAGTGCATGAGAGCCACGTGATCAGCATGGTCACGTGATCATGTGATCAGCCACGTGATCAGTGCATGATCAGCTACGTGATCAGTGCATGATCAATCACGTGATCAGTGCATGATCAGTCACGTGATCAGTGCATGGTTGCTACGTGATCGGTCGTGCATGATCAGCCACGTGATCAGTGCATGATAGCCACGTGATCAGTGCATGATCAGTCACGTGATCAGTGCATGATCAGTCACGTGATCAGTGCATGACAGCCACGTGATCAGTGCATGATCAGTCACGTGATCAGTGTATGATAGCTACGTGATCATTGCATGATCAGTCACGTGATCAGTGCATGATAGCCACGTGATGTGTGCATGGACACGTGATCAGAGCATGATCAGCCACGTGATCAGTGTGACAGAGTCACGTGATCAGTGCATGATCAGTCACGTGATCAGTGTGTGATCAGCCACGTGATCAGTGCATGATCAGCCACGTGATCAGTGCATGATCAGCCACGTGATCAGTGCATGATCAGTCACGTGATCAGTGCATGATCAGCCACGTGATCAGTGCATGATCAGTCACGTGATCAGTGCATGGTAGCCACGTGATCATTGCATGATCAGCCACGTGATCAGTGCATGATCAGCACGTGATCAGTGCATGATCAGCCACGTGATCAGTGCATGATCAGCCACGTGATAGAGTGCATGATAGCCACGTGATCAGTGCATGATCAGTCACGTGATCAGTGCATGATCAGTCACGTGATCAGTGCATGATCATTTACGTGATCAGTGCATGATCAGTCACGTGACCAGTATATGGTGCTACGTGATCATTCCGATCAGCCACGTGAGCAGTGCATGATAGCCACGTGATGTGTGCATGAGTTACGTGATCAGTGCATGATCAGCCACGTGATCAGTGCATGAGTGCCACGTGATCAGTGCATGATAGTCACGTGACAGTGTGTGATCAGCCACGTGAACAGTGCATGTTCAGCCACGTGATCAGTGCATGATAGCCACGTGATCAGTGCATGATCAGTTACGTGATCAGTGCATGATCAGCCACGTGATCAGTGCATGGTCAGACACGTGATCAGTGCATGATCAGCCACGTGATCAGTGCATGATCATCACGTGATCAGTGTATGATCAGCCACGTGAACAGTGCATGCTCAGTCACGTGATCTGGGCCTGCTGAGCTGCGTGATTCTGTCTGCTCATCTGCTTGACAATTGCCAGCTGAGCTGCACGATTCCTGCCTGTCATCTGCTTGACATTGCCAGCTGTGCTGCGAATTCCTGCCTGCTCAGCTGCTTGATTATTGCCAGCTGAGCAGCATGATTCCTCACACCAGTTCCATGATTATTGCCTGCTGACTGTTTGATTCGTGCCTACTCAGCTCTTTGTTTATTGCCTCCAGAGGCACATGATCAGTGTATGATAGCAACATGATCAGCGCATGATCAGTCACATGATCAGCGCCATTGAGTCACGTGATCACTACATGATAGTCATGTGATCAGTCCATGCTCAGTCACGGTATCAGTGCATGATCAGCCACGTGATCAGTGCATGATCTGTCACAAGATTAGTGTATGATCATCCACGTGATCAGTGCATGGCAGTCATGATCAGTGCATGATATAGAGGTGAACAGTGCATGATCAGTCCGTGATCAGTGCATGATAGCCACGTGATCAGTGCATGATCAGTCACCTGATGGGTGTATGATCATTCACGTGACCTGTACATGTAGCTACATGATCATTGCATGATCAGCCACGTGAGTAGTGCATGATAGCCACGTGATCACTGTATGATCAGTCACGTGATCAGTGCATGATCAGTCATGACCAGTACATGGTAGCCGTGATCATGCATGATCAGCCACGTGAGCAGTGCATGATAGCCACGTGATCAGTGCATGATCAGCACGTGATCAGTGCATGATCAGTCACGTGATCAGTGCATGATCAGCCACGTGATCAGTGCATGACCAGGCACGTGATCAGTGCATGTCCAGCCACGTGATCAGTACATGATAGCCACGTGATCAGTGCATGATCAGTCACGTGATCAGTGCATGATCAGCCACGTGATCAGTGCATGATCACGCACATGACCAGTGCATGATCAATTACGTGATCAGTGCACGATCAGTCACGTGACCAGTACATGGCAGCTACGTGATCATTGCCTGATCAGCCACGTGATCAGTGCATGATAGCCATGATCAGTGCATGATAGCCACGTGATCAGTGCATGATCACGTGATACGTGTGTGATCAGCCACGTGATCAGTGCATGATATCCACGTGATCAGTGCATGATCAGCCACGTGATCAGTGCATGAGCCACGTGATCAGTGCATGATCAGCCACGGGATCATGTATGATCAGCCACGTGATCAGTGCATGATGAGCCACGTGCAGATCAGTGCAGGATCAATTACGTGATCAGTGCATGATCAGTCACGTGATCAGTACATGATCAGTCACGTGAACAGTGCATGATCATTTACGTGATCTTTGCATGATCAGTCACGTGACCAGTATATGGTTGCTACTACGTGATCATTCCATGACGAGCCACGTGAACAGTGCATGATAGCCACGTGATGTGTGTGCTGAGTTATTGAGCAGAGTATGATCAGCCACGTGAATGCATGAGTGCCACGTGATCAGTGCATGATATGTCACGTGACAGGTGTGTGATCAGCCACGTGAACAGTGCATGTTCAGCCACGTGATCAGTGCATGATAGCCACGTGATCAGTGCATGATCAATTACGTGAGCAGTGTATGATCAGCCACGTGATCAGTGCATGGTCAGACACGTGAACAGTATGATCAGCCACGTGATCAGTGCATGATATCCAAGTGATCAGTGCATGATCATCACGTGATCAGTGTATGATCAGCCACAGTGAACAGTGCTCAGTCACGTGATCTGGGCCTGCTGAGCTGCGTGATTACTGTCTGCTCATCTGCTTGACAATTGCCAGCTGAGCTGCACGATTCCTGCCTGTCATCTGCTTGACAATTGCCAGCTGTGCTGCGTAATTCCCGCCTGCTCAGCTGCTTGATTATTGCCAGCTGAGCAGCATGATTCCTCACAGCTGAGTTCCATGATTATTGCCTGCTGACTGTTTGATTCGTGCCTACTCAGCTCTTTGTTTATTGCCTCCAGAGGCACATGATCAGTGTATGATAGCAAACATGATCAGTGCATGATCAGTCACATGATCAGCGCCATTAAGTCACGTGATCACTACACGATAGTCAGGTGATCAGTCCATGCTCAGTCACGGTATCAGTGCATGATCAGCCACGTGATCAGTGCATGATCTGTCACATGATTGTGTATGATCATCCACGTGACCAGTGCATGGGCAGTCATGTGATCAGTGCATGATATAGACGTGAAGTGCATGATCAGTCTCGTGATCAGTGCATGATAGCCACGTGATCAGTGCATGATCAGTCACCTGATGGGCGTATGATCATTCACGTGACCTGTACATGGTAGCTACATGATCATTGCATGATCAGCCACGTGAGTAGTGCATGATAGCCACGTGATCACTGCATGATCAGTCACGTGATCAGTGCATGATCAGTCATGTGACCAGTACATGGTAGCTGCGTGATCATGGCATGATCAGCCACGTGATCAGTGCATGATAGCCACGTGATCAGTGCATGATCAGACACGAGATCAGTGCATGATCAGTCACGTGATCAGTGCATGATCAGCCACGTGATCAGTGCATGCAGTACAGATCAGTATGTCCAGCCATGATCAGTGCATGATAGCCACGTGATCAGTGCATGATCAGTCACGTGATCAGTGCATGATCAGTCATGTGATCAGTATGATCAGCCATGATCAGTGCATGATCAGCCACGTGATCAGTGCATGATCAACTACGTGATCAGTGCATGATCAGTCACGCGACCAGTACATGGTAGCTACGTGATGATTGCATGATCAGCCACGTGATCAGTGCATGATAGCCACGTGATCAGTGCATGATAGCCACGTGATCAGTGCATGATCAGATCATGCGTGTGTGATCAGCCACATGATCAGTGCATGATATCCACGTGATCAGTGCATGATCAGCCACGTGATCAGTGCATGAGCCACATGATCAGTGCATGATCAGTCACGATACATGTGTGATCAGCCACGTGATCAGTGCATGATCAGCCACGTGATCAGTGCATGATCAATTACGTGATCAGTGCATGATCAGTCACGTGACAAGTACATGGTTGCTACGTGATCGTGCATGATCAGCCACGTGAGCAGTGCATGACAGCCACGTGATCAGTGCATGATCAGTCACGTGATCAGTGCATGATCAGCCACGTGATCAGTGCATGATCTACGTGATTCGTGCATGATCAGTCACGTGACCAGTATATGGTGCTACGTGATCATTCCATGACAGCCACGTGAGCAGCATGATAGCCACGTGATGTGTGCATGAGTTACGTGAGCAGTGTATGATCAGCCACGTGATCAGTGCATGAGTGCCACGATCAGTGCATGATAAGCCACGTGACATGTGCTGATCAGCCACGTGATCAGTGCATGATCAGCCACGTGATCAGTGCATGATAGCCACGTGATCAGTGCATGATCAGTTACGTGAGCAGTGCATGATCAGCCACGTGATCAGTGCATGATAGCTCACGTGATCGGTGCATGATCAGCCACGTGATCAGTGCATGATAGCCACGTGATCAGTGCATGATCAGACATGATCAGTGTATGATCAGCCGCGTGATCAGTGCATGATCAGTCACGTGATCAGTGCATGGTCAGCCACGTGATCAGTGCATAGCCACGTGATCAGTGCATGATCAGTCACGTGATCAGTGCATGATCAGTCATGTGATCAGTGCATGATCAGCCACGTGATCAGTGCATGATCAGCCACGTGATCAGTGCATGATCAGCCACGTGATCAGTGCATGATCAGTCACGTGATCAGTGCATGGTAGCCACGTGATCATTGCATGATCAGCCACGTGATCAGTGCATGATCAGTCACGTGATCAGTGCATGATAGTCACGTGATCAGTGTATGATCAGTCATGTGATACAGTGCATGATCAGCCACGTGATCAGTGCATGATAGCCACGTGATCAGTGCATGATCAGTTACGTGATCAGTGCATGAGCCACGTGATCGGTGCATGATCAGTCACGTGATCAGTGTGTGATCAGCCACGTGATCAGTGCATGATCAGTCACGTGATCAGTGCATGATCAGTTACGTGATCAGTGCATGATCAGTCACGTGATCTGTGCATGGTACACGTGATCGTGCATGATCAGCCACGTGAGCAGTGCATGATAGCCACGTGATCAGTCCATGATCAGTCACGTGATCAGTGCATGATCAGTCATGTGATCAGTGCATGATCAGTTACGTGATCTGTGTATGATCAGTCACGTGATCAGTAGATGGTCACGTGATCATTCCATGATACGTGCAGTGCATGATCGTCATTGATCATGTTACGTGATCAGTGCATGACCAGCCAGGTGATCAGTACATGATAGTCACGTGATCAGTGCATGATAGTCACGTGATCAGTGCATGATCAGCCACGTGATCAGTGCATGATCAGGCACGTGATCAGTGCATGATAGCCACGTGATCAGTGCATGATCAGTTACGTGATCAGTACATGATCAGCTACGTGATCAGTGCATGATCAGTCATGATCAGTGCATGGTAGCTGCGTGATCATGCATGATCAGCCACGTGAGCAGTGCATGATAGACACGTGATCAGTGCATGATCAATTACGAGATCATTGCATGATCAGTCACGTGATCAGTGCATGATCAGTTACGTGATCAGTGCATGATCAGTCATGTGATCAGTGCATGATCAGTCACCTGATCAGCATGATCAGTCACGTGATCTGTATGATCAGCCACGTGACCAGTGCATGGTAGCTACGTGATCAGTGCCTGATCAGCCACGCGATCAGTGCATGATCAGTCACGTGATCAGTGCATGATAGCCACGATCAGTGCATGATCAGCCATGCAGAGTGGCGCATGATAGCCACGTGATCAGTGCATGATCAGTCACGTGCAGATGCATGATCAGTCACGAATGTGCATGATCATTTACGTGATCTTGCATGATCAGTCACGTGACCAGTATATGGTTGCCACGTGATCATTCCATGATGAGCCACGTGAGCAGTGCATGATAGCCACGTGATGTGCATGAGTTACGTGATAGAGTATGATCAGCCACGTGATCAGTGCATGAGTGCCACGTGATCAGTGCATGATATGTCACGTGACAGGTGTGCGTGATCAGCCACGTGAACAGTGCATGTTCAGCCACGCGATCAGTGCATGATAGCCACGTGATCAGTGCATGATCAGTTACTGAGCAGTGTATGATCAGCCACGTGATCAGTGCATGGTCAGACACGAGAACAGTGTATGATCAGCCACGTGATCAGTGCATGATCAATCACGTGATCAGTGTATGATCAGCCACGTGAACAGTGCATGCTCAGTCACGTGATCTGGGCCCGCTGAGCTGCGTGATTACTGTCTGCTCATCTGCTTGACAATTGCCAGCTGAGCTGCACGATTCCTGCCTGTCATCTGCTTGACAATTGCCAGCTGTGCTGCGTAATTCCTGCCTGCTCAGCTGCTTGATTATTGCCAGCTGAGCAGCATGATTCCTCACACCTGAGTTCCATGATTATTGCCTGCTGACTGTTTGATTCGTCTACTCAGCTCTTTGTTTATTGCCTCCAGAGGCACATGATCAGTGTATGATAGCAAACATGATCAGCGCATGATCAGTCACATGATCAGCGCCATTAAGTCACGTGATCACTACATGATAGTCATGTGATCAGTCCATGCTCAGTCACGGTATCAGTGCATGATCAGCCACGTGATCAGTGCATGATCTGTCACGTGATTAGTGTATGATCATCCACGTGATCAGTGCGACGCAGTCACGTGATCAGTGCATGATATAGACGTGATCAGTGCATGATCAGTCATCGTGATCAGTGCATGATACGTGATCAGTGCATGATCAGTCACCTGATGGGTATGATCATTCACGTGACCTGCATACATGGTAGCTACATGATCATTGCATGATCAGCCACGAGTAGTGCATGATAGCCACGTGATCAGCATGATCAGTCACGTGATCAGTGCATGATCAGTCATGTGACCAGCATGGTAGCCGCGATCATGCATGATCAGCCACGTGAGCAGTGCATGATAGCCACGTGATCAGTGCATGATCAGACACGTGATCAGTGCATGATCAGTCACGTGATCAGTGCATGATCAGCCACGTGATCAGTGCATGATGACCAGGCACGTGATCAGTGTATGTCCAGCTGATCAGTGCATGATAGCCACGTGATCAGTGCATGATCAGTCACGTGATCAGTGTACACAGTGATTGATGCGGACGGCGTGCATGATCAGCCACGTGATCAGTGCATGATCAATTACGTGATCAGTGCATGATCAGTCACGCGACCAGTGCATGGTAGCTACGCATCATTGCATGATCAGCCACGTGAGCAGCATGATAGCCACGTGATCAGTGCATGATAGCCACGTGATCAGTGCATGATCAGTCACGTGATAGCGTGATCAGCCACGTGATCAGTGCATGATCATCCACGTGATCAGTGCATGACAGCCACGTGATCAGTGCATGATAGTCACGTGATCTGTGCATGATCAGTCATGATCAGTGCGTGATCAGCCACGTGATCAGTGCATGATCAGCCACGTGATCAGTGCATGATCAGTCACGTGATCAGTATGATCAGTACGTGACCAGTGTATATGGTTGCCACGTGATCAGTGCAGCATGATAGCCACGTGAGCAGCATGATAGCTGACGTTCTGTGCATGATCAGTCACGTGATCAGTGCATGATCAGTCACGTGATCAGTGCATGATCAGTTACGTGATCAGTGCATGATCAGTCACGTGATCAGTATATGGTAGCCACGTGATCATTCCATGATCAGCCACGTGAGCAGTGCATGATAGCCACGTGATGTGTGCATGAGTCATGATCAGTGCATGATCAGCCACGTGATCAGTGCATGAGTGCCACGTGATCAGTGCATGATCAGCGTCACGTGACAGGTGTGCATGATCAGCCACGTGATCAGTGCATGATCAGCCACGTGATCAGTGCATGATCAGCCACGTGATCAGTGCATGATAGCCACGTGATCAGTGCATGATCAGTCACGTGATACGTATGATCAGCCACGTGATCAGTGCATGATATGCACGTGATCAGTGCATGATCAGCCACGTGATCAGTGCATGAGAGCCATGATCAGTGCATGATCAGTCACGTGATGCATGTGTGATCAGCCACGTGACCAGTGCATGATAGTTACGTGATCAGTGCATGATCAGTTACGTGATCAGTGCATGATCAGTCACGTGACCAGTACATGGCTACGTGATCGGTGCATGATCAGCCACGTGATCAGTGCATGATAGCCACGTGATCAGTGCATGATCAGTCATGATCAGTGCATGATCAGTCACGTGACAGTGCATGATCAGTCACGTGATCAGCATGATCAGTCACGTGATATGGTTACGTGATCATTCCATGACAGCCACGTGAGCAGTGCATGATAGCCACGTGATGTGCATGATCATACGTGAGAGAGTATGATCAGCCACGTGATCAGTGCATGAGTGCCACGTGATCAGTGCATGATATGTCACGTGACAGTGTGTGATCAGCCACGTGAACAGTGCATGTTCAGCCACGTGATCAGTGCATGATAGCCACGTGATCAGTGCATGATCAGTTACGTGAGCAGTGCATGATCAGCCACGTGATCAGTGCATGATCAGACACGTGAACAGTGCATGATCAGCCACGTGATCAGTGCATGATAGCCAAGTGATCAGTGCATGATCATCACGTGATCAGTGTATGATCAGCCACGTGAACAGTGCATGCTCAGTCACGTGATCGGGCCTGCTGAGCTGCGTGATTACTGTCTGCTCATCTGCTTGACAATTGCCAGCTGAGCTGCACGATTCCTGCCTGTCATCTGCTTGACAATTGCCAGCTGTGCTGCAATTCCTGCCTCTCAGCTGCTTGATTATTGCCAGCTGAGCAGCATGATTCCTCACACCTGAGTTCCATGATTATTGCCTGCTGACTGTTTGATTCGTGCCTACTCAGCTCTTTGTTTATTGCCTCCAGAGGCACATGATCAGTGTATGATAGCAAACATGATCAGCACATGATCAGTCACATGATCAGTGCCATTAAGCCACGTGATCAGTGCATGATAGCCATGATCAGTGCATGATCAGTCACGTGACCAGTGCATGATCAGCCACGTGATCAGTGCATGATCAGTCACGTGATCAGTGCATGATCATCCACGTGATCAGTGCATGGCCACGTGTGATCAGTGCATGATTAGACGTGATCAGTGCATGATCAGTCACGATCAGTGCATGACAACGCGTGATCAGTGCATGATCAGCCACGTGATCAGTGCATGATCAGTCACGTGATCAGTGCATGATCAGTCACGTGATCAGTGCGTCAGCCA
The DNA here is from genome assembly GCF_032452875.1 of Bos javanicus. Classification (NCBI taxonomy): domain Eukaryota; kingdom Metazoa; phylum Chordata; class Mammalia; order Artiodactyla; family Bovidae; genus Bos; species Bos javanicus. The sequence goes on from NW_026894824.1 coordinate 11,715, forward strand.
CGGATGCAGCATGATAGCCACGTGATCAGTGCATGATCAGCCACGTGATCAGTGCATGATCAGTCACGTGATCAGTGCATGATCAGCCACGTGATCAGTGCATGATCAGCCACATGATCAGTGCATGATCAGTTACGTGATCAGTGCATGATCAGTCACGTGATCAGTGCATGAAGCACGTGATCATTGCATGATCAGTCACGTGATCAGTGCATGACAGCCACGTGATCAGTGCATGATAGCCACGGGATGTGCATGATCTGCCAGCACGTAGTGGACGATCACACGATCAGTGCACATGATTCACGTGATCAGTGCATGATCAGCCACGTGATCAGTGCATGATCAGTCACGTGATCAGTGCATGATCAGCCACGTGATCAGTGCATGATCAGCCACGTGATCAGTGCATGATCAATTACGTGATCAGTGCATGATCAGTCACGTGACCAGTACATGGTAGCCACGTGATCGTGCATGATCAGCCACGTGATCAGTGCATGATAGCCACGTGATCAGTGCATGATCAGTCACGTGATCAGTGCATGATCAGTCATGTGAACAGTGCATGATCAGCTATGTGATCAGTGCATGATCAGTCACGTGACCAGTACATGGTAGCTACGTGATCATTGCATGACAGCCACGTGAGCAGTGCATGATAGCCACGTGATGTGTGCATGAGCCACGTGATCAGTGCATGATCAGTCACGTGATCAGTGCATGAGAGTCACGCGATCAGTGCATGATAGTCACGTGACCAGGTGTGTGATCTGCCACGTGATCAGTGCATGATCAGCCACGTGAGCAGTGCATGATAGCCACGTGATCAGTGCATGATCAGTTACGTGATCAGTGTATGATCAGCCACGTGATCAGTGCATGATCAGTCACGTGATCAGTACATGATAGCGTGATCAGTGCATGATCAGCCACGTGATCAGTGCATGATCAGCCACGTGATCAGTGCATGATCAGCCACGTGATCAGTGCATGATCAGTCACGTGATCAGTGCATGATCAATCACGTGATCAGTACGATCAGTCACGTGATCAGTGCATGATCAGCCACGTGATCAGTGCATGATCAATTACGTGATCAGTGCATGATCAGCCACGTGATCAGTGCATGATACCACGTGATCATGTGATCATGCCACGTGATCAGTGCATGATAGCCACGTGATCAGTACATGGTAGCCACGTGATCAGTGCATGATCAGCCACGTGAGCAGAGCATGATAGCCACGTGATCAGTGCATGATCAGTCACGTGATCAGTGCATGATCAGTCACGTGAACAGTGCATGATCATTTACGTGATCAGTGCATGATCAGTCACGTGATCAGTATATGTAGCTACGTGATCAGTCCATGACCAGCCAAGTGAGCAGTGCATGATAGCCACGTGATGGTGCATGAGTTACGTGAGCAGAGCATGATCAGCCACGTGATCAGTGCATGAGTGCCACGTGATCAGTGCATGATAGCCACGTGATCAGTGTGTGATCAGCCACGTGAACAGTGCATGATCAGCCACGTGATCAGTGCATGATAGCCACGTGATCAGTGCATGATCAGTTACGTGATCAGTGCATGATCAGCCACGTGATCTGTGCATGATCAGACACGTGAACAGTGCATGATCAGCCACGTGATCAGTGCATGATCAATCACGTGATCAGTGCATGATCAGCCACGTGAACAGTGCATGCTCAGTCACGTGATCTGGGCCTGCTGAGCTGCGTGATTACTGTCTGCTCATCTGCTTGACAATTGCCAGCTGAGCTGCACGATTCCTGCCTGTCATCTGCTTGACAATTGCCAGCTGTGCTGCGTAATTCCTGCCTGCTCAGCTGCTTGATTATTGCCAGCTGAGCAGCATGATTCCTCACACCTGAGTTCCATGATTATTGCCTGCTGACTGTTTGACTGTGCCTACTCAGCTCTTTGTTTATTGCCTCCAGAGGCACATGATCAGTGTATGATAGCAAACATGATCAGCGCATGATCAGTCACATGATCAGCGCCATTAAGTCACGTGATCACTACATGATAGTCATGTGATCAGTCCATGCTCAGTCGCGGTATCAGTGCATGATCAGCCACGTGATCAGTGCATGATCTGTCACAAGATTAGTATGATCATCCACGTGATCAGTGCATGGCAGTCATGTGATCAGTGCATGATATAGACGTGATCAGTGCATGATCAGTCTCGTGATCAGTGCATGATAGCCACGTGATCAGTGCATGATCAGTCACCTGATGGGTGTATGATCATTCACGTGACCAGTACAGGTAGCTACATGATCAGCATGATCAGCCACGTGAGCAGTGCATGATAGCCACGTGATCACTGCATGATCAGCCACGTGATCAGTGCATGATCAGTCATGATCAGCAATACATGTAGCTGGTGATCATTGCATGATCAGGCACGTGAGCAGTGTATGATAGCCACGTGATCAGTGCATGATCAGACACGAGATCAGTGCATGATCAGTCACGTGATCAGTGCATGATCAGCCACGTGATCAGTGCATGATCAGGCACGTGATCAGTGCATGATAGCCACGTGATCAGTGCATGATCAGTCACGTGATCAGTGCATGATCAGTTACGTGATCAGTGCATGATCAGCCACGTGATCAGTGCATGATCAGCCACATGATCAGTGCATGATCAATTACGTGATCAGTGCATGATCAGTCACGTGACCAGTACATGGTAGCCGATCAGTGCATGATCAGCCACGTGATCAGTGCATGATAGCCACGTGATCAGTGCATGATAGCCACGTGATCAGTGCATGATCAGTCATGTGATACGTGTGTGATCAGCCACGTGATCAGTGCATGATATCCACGTGATCAGTGCATGACAGCCACGTGATCAGTGCATGATAGCCACGTGATCAGTGCATGATCAGTCACGTGACATGTGTGATCAGCCACGTGATCAGTGCATGATCAGCCACGTGATCAGTGCAGGATCAATTACGTGATCAGTGCATGATCAGTCACGACCAGTACATGGTTGCTACGTGATCGTTGCATGATCAGCCACGTGAGCAGATGATGGTCACGTGATCAGTGCATGATCATCACGTGATCAGTACATGATCAGTCACGTGATCAGTGCATGATCATTTACGTGATCGTATGATCAGTCACGTGACAGTATATGGTGCTACGTGATCATTCCATGATCAGCCACGTGAGCAGTGCATGATACGTGATGTGATGAGCACGTGAGGAGTATGATCAGCCACGTGATCAGTGCATGATGCCACGTGATCAGTGCATGATAGTCACGTGACAGCCACGTGAACAGTGCATCAGCCACGTGATCAGTGCATGATCAGCCACGTGATCAGTGCATGATCAGTCGTGATCAGTGTGATCAGCCACGTGATCAGTGCATGGTCAGACACGTGATCAGTGTATGATCAGCCACGTGATCAGTGCATGATATCCAAGTGATCAGTGCATGATCATCACGTGATCGGTGTATGATCAGCCACGTGAACAGTGCATGCTCAGTCACGTGATCTGGGCCTGCTGAGCTGCGTGATTACTGTCTGCTCATCTGCTTGACAATTGCCAGCTGAGCTGCACGATTCCTGCCTGTCATCTGCTTGACAATTGCCAGCTGTGCTGTAATTCCTGCCTGCTCAGCTGCTTGATTATTGCCAGCTGAGCAGCATGACTCACAGCTGAGTTCCATGATTATTGCCTGCTGACTGTTTGATTCGTGCCTACTCAGCTCTTTGTTTATTGCCTCCAGAGGCACATGATCAGTGTATGATAGCAAACATGATCAGCGCATGATCAGTCACATGATCAGCGCCATTAAGTCACGTGATCACTACATGATAGTCACGTGATCAGTCCATGCTCAATCGCGGTATCAGTGCATGATCAGCCACGTGATCAGTGCATGATCTGTCACAAGATTAGTGTATGATCATCCACGTGATCAGTGCATGGGCAGTCATGTGATCAGTGCATGATATAGACGTGATCAGTGCATGATCAGTCACGTGATCAGTGCATGATAGCCACGTGATCAGTGCATGATCAGTACACTGATGTGTGCATGATCAGTCATGTGATCAGTGCACATCAGCCAGCCGCATGATCAGTGCATGATCAGCCACGTGATCAGTGCATGATCAGCCTGATCAGTGCATGATCAGCCACGTGATCAGTGCATGATCAGTCACGTGATCAGTGCATGATCAGTTACGTGATCAGTGCATGATCAGCCACGTGATCAGTGCATGATCAGCCACGTGATCAGTGCATGATCAACGTGATCAGTGCATGATCAGTCACGTGATCAGTACATGGTAGCCACGTGATCAGTGCATGATCAGCCACGTGATCAGTGCATGATCAGCCACGTGATCAGTGCATGATAGCCACGCGATCAGTGCATGATCAGTCACGTGATAGTGTGTGATGATACATGATCAGTACGATCAGCCACGTGATCAGTGCATGAGAGCCGCGTGATCAGTGCATGATCAGTCACGTGATCATATGATCAGCCACGTGATCACATGATAAGCCACGTGATCAGTGCAGGATCAGTCGCGTGATCAGTGTATGATCAGCCTGATCAGTGCATGGTAGCTACGTGATCAGTGCATGATCAGCCACGTGAGCAGTGCATGATAGCCCGCGTGATCAGTGCATGATCAGTCACGTGATCAGTGCATGATCAGTCACGTGATCAGTGCATGATCATTTACGTGATCAGTGCATGATCAGTATTGATAGCATTGCATATATTGCCACGTGATCAGTGCATGATCAGCCACGTGATCAGTGCATGATCAGCCACGTGATGTGCATGAGTTGACGTGATCAGTGCATGATCAGCCACGTGATCAGTGCATGAGAGCCACGATCAGTGCATGATAGTCACGTGATCAGTGTGATCAGCCACGTGATCAGGCATGATCAGCCACGTGATCAGTGCATGATAGCCACGCGATCAGTGCATGATCAGTCACGTGAGGTGCATGTTCAGTCACGTGATCTGCATGATCAACAGTGACCAGTACATGGTAGCTGTGATCATGCATGATCAGCCACGATCAGTGCATGATAGCCACGTGATCAGTGCATGATCAGCCACGTGATCAGTGCATGATCAGTCATGTGATCAGTGCATGATCAGCCACGTGATCAGTGCATGATCAGCCACGTGATCAGTGCATGATCAGCCACGTGATCAGTGCATGATCAATCACGTGATCAGTGCATCAGTTGCGTGATCAGTGCATGATCAGCACGTGATCAGTGCATGATCAGCCACGTGATCAGTGCATGATCAGTCACGTGATCAGTGCATGATCAGCACGTGATCAGTGCATGATCAGCCACGTGAGCAGAGCATGATAGCCACGTGATCAGTGCATGATCAGTCACGTGATCAGTACATGATCAGTCACGTGAACAGTGCATGATCATTTGCGTGATCTTTGCATGATCAGTCACGCGATAGTATATGGTAGCCGCTAGTGATCATTCCATGACGAGCCACGTGAGCAGTGCATGATAGCCACGTGATGTGTGCATGAGTTACGTGAGCAGAGTATGATCAGCCACGTGATCAGTGCATGAGTGCCACGTGATCAGTGCATGATATGTCACGTGACAGGTGTGATCAGCCACGTGAACAGTGCATGTTCAGCCACGTGATCAGTGCATGATAGCCACGTGATCAGTGCATGATCAGTTACGTGAGCAGTGTATGATCAGCCGTGATCAGTGCATGATCAGACACGTGAATCAGTGTATGATCAGCCACGTGATCAGTGCATGATCAGTCACGTGATCAGTGTGCATGATCAGCCACGTGAACAGTGCATGCTCAGTCACGTGATCTGGGCCTGCTGAGCTGCGTGATTACTGTCTGCTCATCTGCTTGACAATTGCCAGCTGAGCTGCACGATTCCTGCCTGTCATCTGCTTGACAATTCAGCTGTGCTGCGTAATTCCTGCCTGCTCAGCTGCTTGATTGCCAGCTGAGCAGCATGATCCTCACAGCTGAGTTCCATGATTATTGCCTGCTGACTGTTTGATTCGTGCCTACTCAGCTCTTTGTTTATTGCCTCCAGAGGCACATGATCAGTGCATGATAGCAAACATGATCAGTGCATGATCAGTCACATGATCAGCGCCATTAAGTCACGTGATCACTACATGATAGTCACGTGATCAGTCCATGCTCAGTCACGGTATCAGTGCATGATCAGCCACGTGATCAGTGCATGATCTGTCACATGATTAGTGTATGATCATCCACGTGATCAGTGCATGCAGTCATGTGATCAGTGCATGATAGCACGTGATCAGTGCATGATCAGTCTCGTGATCAGTGCATGATAGCCACGTGATCAGTGCATGATCAGTCACCTGATGGGTATGATCATTCACGTGACCTGTACATGGTAGCTACATGATCATTGCATGATCAGCCACGTGAGTAGTGCATGATAGCCACGTGATCACTGCATGATCAGTCACGTGATCAGTGCATGATCAGTCATGTGACCAGTACATGGTAGCTGCGTGATCAGGCATGATCAGCCACGTGAGCAGTGCATGATAGCCACGTGATCAGTGCATGATCAGACACGATCAGTGCATGATCAGTCACGTGATCAGTGCATGATCAGCCACGTGATCAGTGCATGATCAGGCACGTGATCAGTGCATGTCAGCCACGTGATCAGTGCATGATAGTCACGTGATCAGTGCATGATCAGCCACGTGATCTGTATCAGCCATTGATCAGTGCATGATCAGCCGTGATCAGTGCATGATCAATTACGTGATCAGTGCATGATCAGTCACGTGATTAGCATGGTAGCTATTGATCATTGCTGATCAGCCACGTGATCAGTGCATGATAGCCACGTGATCAGTGCATGATAGCTACGTGATCAGTGCATGATCAGTCATGTGATACGTGCATGATCAGCCACGTGATCAGTGCATGATATCCACGTGATCAGTGCACATGAGCCACGTGATCAGTGCATGAGAGCCACGTGATCAGTGCATGATCAGTCACGTGATACATGTGATCAGCCACGTGATCAGTGCATGATGGCCACGTGATCAGTGCAGGATCATTACGTGATCAGTGCATGATCAGTCACGTGATCAGTACATGGTTGCTACGTGATCGTGCATGATCAGCCACGTGAGCAGTGCATGATAGCCACGTGATCAGTGCATGATCAGTCACGTGATCAGTATGATCAGTCACGTGAACAGTGCATGATCATTTACGTGATCAGTGCATGATCAGTCACGTGACCAGTATATGGTTGCCACGTGATCATTCCATGACGAGCCACGTGAGCATGATAGCCACGTGATGTGTGCATGAGTTACGTGAGCAGAGTATGATCAGCCACGTGATCAGTGCATGAGTGCCACGTGATCAGTGCAGGATATGTCACGTGACAGGTGTGTGATCAGCCACATGAACAGTGCATGATCAGCCACGTGATCAGTGCATGATAGCCACGTGATCAGTGCATGATCAGTTACGTGAGCAGTGCATGATCAGCCACGTGATCAGTGCATGGTCAGACACGTGAACAGTGTATGATCAGCCACGTGATCAGTGCATGATATCCAAGTGATCAGTACATGATCATCACGTGATAGGAGTGTGATCAGCCACGTGAACAGTGCATGCTCAGTCACGTGATCTGGGCCTGCTGAGCTGCGTGATTACTGTCTGCTCATCTGCTTGACAATTGCCAGCTGAGCTGCACGATTCCTGCCTGTCATCTGCTTGACAATTCCAGCTGTGCCATGAATTCTGCCTGCTCAGCTGCTTGATTATTGCCAGCTGAGCAGCTTGATTCCTCACACCTGAGTTCCATGATTATTGCCTGCTGACTGTTTGATTCGTGCCTACTCAGCTCTGTTTATTGCCTCCAGAGGCACATGATCAGTGTATGATAGCAAACATGATCAGCGCATGATCAGTCACATGATCAGCGCATTAAGTCACGTGATCACTACATGATAGTCATGTGATCAGTCCATGCTCAGTCACGGTATCAGTGCATGATCAGCCACGTGATCAGTGCATGATCTGTCACATGATTAGTGTGATGATCATCCACGTGATCAGTGCATGGGCAGTCATGTGATCAGTGCATGATTAGACGTGATCAGCATGATCAGTCACGTGATCAGTGCATGATAGCCACGTGATCAGTGCATGATCAGTCACCTGATGGGTGTATGATCATTCATGACCTGTACATGGTAGCATGATCATTGCATGATCAGCCACGTGAGCAGTGCATGATAGCCACGTGATCAGTGCATGATCAGTCACGTGATCAGTGCATGATCAGTCATGTGACCAGTACATGGTAGCTGCGTGATCATGGCATGATCAGCCATGAGCAGTGCATGATAGCCACGTGATCAGTGCATGATCAGTCACGTGATCAGTGCATGATCAGCCACGTGATCAGTGCATGATCAGCCACGTGATCAAAGTGCGATCAGCCACGTGATCAGTGTATGTCCAGCCAGAACGTGATCAGTGCATGATAGCCACGTGATCAGTGCATGATCAGCTGGCGTGATCAGTGTATGATCAGCCACGTGATCAGTGCATGATCAGCCACATGATCAGTGCATGATCAGTCGTGATCAGTGCATGATCAGTCCGTGACCATACATGGTAGCTACGTGATCAGTGCATGATCAGCCACGTGATCAGTGCATGATAGCCGTGATCAGTGCATGATAGCCACGTGATCAGTGCATGATCAGTCATGTGATCGTGTGTGATCAGCCACGTGATCAGTGCATGATGTCACGTGATCAGTGCATGATCAGCCACGTGATCAGTGCATGAGCACGTGATCAGTGCATGATCAGTCACGTGATACATGTGTGATCAGCCACGTGATCAGTGCATGATGAGCCACGTGATCAGTGCATGATCAATTACGTGATCAGTGCATGATCAGTCACGTGACCAGTACATGGTTTTCACGTGATCGTGCATGATCAGCCACGTGAGCAGTGCATGATAGCCACGTGATCAGTGCATGATCAGTCACGTGATCAGTGCATGATCAGCCACGTGATCAGTGCATGATCATTCACGTGATCAGTGCATGATCAGTCACGTGACCAGTATATGGTTGCCACGTGATCATTCCATGACAGCCACGTGATCAGTGCATGATAGCCACGTGATCAGTGCATGAGTTACGTGCAGTATGATCAGTCACGTGATCAGTGCATGAGTTCACGTGATCAGTGCATGATAGTCACGTGATCAGTGCATGATCAGACGCGTGAACAGTGTATGATCAGCCACGTGATCAGTGCATGATATCCAAGTGATCAGTGCATGATCATCACGTGATCAGTGTATGATCAGCCACGTGAACAGTGCATGCTCAGTCACGTGATCTGGGCCTGCTGAGCTGCGTGATTACTGTCTGCTCATCTGCTTGACAATTGCCAGCTGAGCTGCACGATTCCTGCCTGTCATCTGCTTGACAATTGCCAGCTGTGCTGCGTAATTCCTGCCTGCTCAGCTGCTTGATTATTGCCAGCTGAGCAGCATGATTCACACCTGAGTTCCATGATTATTGCCTGCTGACTGTTTGATTCGTGCCTACTCAGCTCTTTGTTTATTGCCTCCAGAGGCACATGATCAGTGTATGATAGCAAACATGATCAGCGCATGATCAGTCACATGATCAGCGCCATTAAGTCACGTGATCACTACATGATAGTCATGTGATCAGTCCATGCTCAGTCACGGTATCAGTGCATGATCAGCCACGTGATCAGTGCATGATCTGTCACATGATTAGTGTATGATCATCCGTGATCAGTGCATGCAGTCATGTGATCAGTGCATGATATAGGCGTGATCAGTGCATGATCAGTCCGTGATCAGTGCATGATAGCCACGTGATCAGTGCATGATCAGTCACCTGATGGGTGTATGATCATTCACGTGACTGTACATGGTAGCTACATGATCATTGCATGATCAGCCACGTGAGTAGTTCATGATAGCCACGTGATCACTGCATGATCAGTCACGTGATCAGTGCATGATCAGTCATGTGACCAGTACATGGTAGCTGCGTGATCATGCATGATCAGCCACGTGAGCAGTGCATGATAGCCGTGATCAGTGCATGATCAGTCACGTGATCAGTGCATGATCAGTCACGTGATCAGTGCATGATCAGCCACGTGATCAGTGCATGATCAGTCCATGATCAGTGCATGATCAGTCACGTGATCAGTGCATGATCAGTCACGTGATCAGTGCATGATCAGCCACGTGATCAGTGCATGATAGCCGTGATCAGTGCGATCAGTCACGTGATCAGTGCATGATCAGCCACGTGATCAGTGCATGATCAGCCACGTGATCAGTGCATGATCAGTCACGTGATCAGTGCATGATAGTACGTGATCAGTACAGTCAGTCACGTGATCATTGCATGATCACCACGTGATCAGTGCATGATCAGCCACGTGATCAGTGCATGATAGCACGTGATCAGTGCATGATCAGTCACGTGATCAGTGTGTGATCAGCCACGTGATCAGTGCATGATAGTCACGTGATCAGTGCATGATCAGCCACGTGATCAGTGCATGAGAGCCACGTGATCAGTGCATGATCAGTCACGTGATACATGTGTGATCAGCCACGTGATCAGTGCATGATCAGTCACGTGATCAGTGCATGATCAGTTCGTGATCAGTGCATGATCAGTCACGTGACCAGTGCATGGTTGCTACGTGATCAGTGCATGATCAGCCACGTGAGCAGTGCATGATAGCCACGTGATCAGTGCATGATCAGTCACGTGATCAGTGCATGATCATTCACGTGAACAGTGCATGATCGTTACGTGATCATTGCATGATCAGTCACGTGACCAGTATATGGTTGCTACGTGATCATTCCATGTCAGCCACGTGATCAGTGCATGATAGCCACGTGATGTGTACATGAGTTTCGTGAGCAGAGCATGATCAGCCACGTGATCAGTGCATGATGCCACGTGATCAGTGCATGATATGTCACGTGACAGGTGCATGATCAGTCACGTGAACAGTGCATGATCAGCCACGTGATCAGTGCATGATAGCCACGTGATCAGTGCATGTTCAGTCACGTGATCAGTGCATGATCAGCCACGTGATCAGTGCATGGTCAGACAAGTGAACAGTGTATGATCAGCCACGTGATCAGTGCATGATATCCAGTGATCAGTGCATGATCATCACGTGATCAGTGTATGATCAGCCACGTGAACAGTGCATGCTCAGTCACGTGATCAGGGCCTGCTGAGCTGCGTGATTACTGTCTGCTCATCTGCTTGACAATTGCCAGCTGGGCTGCACGATTCCTGCCTGTCATCTGCTTGACAATTGCCAGCTGTGCTGCGTAGTTCCTGCCTGCTCAGCTGCTTGATTATTGCCAGCTGAGCAGCATGATTCCTCACACCTGAGTTCCATGATTATTGCCTGCTGACTGTTTGATTCGTGCCTACTCAGCTCTTTGTTTATTGCCTCCAGAGGCACATGATCAGTGTATGATAGCAAACATGATCAGCGCATGATCAGTCACATGATCAGCGCCATTAAATCACGTGATCACTACATGATAGTCATGTGATCAGTGCATGCTCAGTCACGGTATCAGTGCATGATCAGCCACGTGATCAGTGCATGATCAGTCACAAGATTAGTGTATGATCATCCACATGATCAGTGCACGATCAGTCACGTGATCAGTGCATGATATCGACGTGAACAGTGCATGATCAGCCTCGTGATCAGTGCATGATAACCACGTGATCGGTGCATGATCAGTCACGTGATGGGTGTATGATCAGTCACGTGATCAGTACATGGTAGCTACGTGATCAGTGCATGATCAGCCACGTGAGCAGTGCATGATAGCCACGTGATCAGCAGTCGTGATCAGTGCATGATCAGTCATGTGACCAGTACATGGTAGCTCGTGACAGTGCATGATCAGCCACGTGATCAGTGCATGATAGCCACGTGATCAGTGCATGATCAGTCACGTGATCAGTGCATGATCAGTCGTGATCAGTGCATGATCAGTCACGTGATCAGTGCATGATCAGCCACGTGATCAGTGCATGATGCCACGTGATCAGTGCATGATCAGTCACGTGATCAGTGCATGATCAGTCACGTGATCAGTGCATGATCAGCCACGTGATCAGTGCATGATCAGCCACGTGATCAGTGCATGATCAGTTGCGTGATCAGTGCATGATCAGTCACATGACCAGTGCATGGTAGCTACGTGATCAGTGCATGATCAGCCACGTGATCAGTGCATGATAGCCATGATCAGTGCATGATAGCCACGTGATCAGTGCATGATCAGTCACGTGATCGTGTGTGATCAGCCACGTGATCAGTGCATGATAGCCACGTGATCAGTGCATGACAGTCACGTGATCAGTGCATGAGAGCCACGTGATCAGTGCATGATCAGTCACGTGATCATGTGTGATCAGCCACGTGATCAGTGCATGATGAGCCGCGTGATCAGTGCAGGATCAATTCGTGATCAGTGCATGATCAGTCAGAGCGTGGTATGGTTGCTCTACGTGATCGTTGCATGATCAGCCACGTGAGCAGCATGATAGCCACGTGGTCAGTGCATGATCAGTCGCGTGATCAGTACATGATCAGTCACGTGAACAGTGCATGATCATTGATCTGTGCATGATCAGTCACGTGACCAGTATATGGTTGCTACGTGATCATTCCATGACAGCACGTGAGCGGTGCATGATAGCCGTGATGTGTGCATGATTCGTGAGCAGTGCATGATCAGCCACGTGATCAGTGCATGAGTGCCGTGATCAGTGCATGATGTCCGTGACAGTGTGTGATCAGCCGTGAACAGTGCATGTTCAGCCACGTGATCAGTGCATGATCCACGTGATCAGTGCATGATCATCGCGTGATCAGTGTATGATCAGCGTGAACAGTGCATGCTCAGTCACGTGATCTGGGCCTGCTGAGCTGCGTGATTACTGTCTGCTCATCTGCTTGACAATTGCCAGCTGAGCTGCACGATTCCTGCCTGTCACCATCTGCTTGACAATTGCCAGCTGTGCTGCGTGAATTCCTGCCTGCTCAGCTGCTTGATTATTGCCAGCTGAGCAGCATGATTCCTCACACCTGAGTTCCATGATTATTGCCTGCTGACTGTTTGATTCAGTGCCTACTCAGCTCTTTGTTTATTGCCTCCAGAGGCACATGATCAGTGTATGATAGCAAACATGATCAGCGCATGATCAGTCACATGATCAGCGCCATTAAGTCACGTGATCACTACATGATAGTCATGTGATCAGTCCATGCTCAGTCAGGTATCAGTGCATGATCAGCCACGTGATCAGTGCATGATCTGTCACAAGATTAGTGTATGATCATCCACGTGATCAGTGCACGGGCAGTCATGTGATCAGTGCATGATATAGCGTGAACAGTGCATGATCAGTCTCGTGATCAGTGCATGATAGCCACGTGATCAGTGCATGATCAGTCACCTGATGGGTGTATGATCATTCACGTGACCTGTACATGGTAGCTACATGATCATTGCATGATCAGCCACGTGAGTAGTTCATGATAGCCACGTGATCACTGCATGATCAGTCACGTGATCAGTGCATGATCAGTCATGTGACCAGTACATGGTAGCTGCGTGATCATCATGATCAGCCGTGAGCAGTGCATGATAGCCGTGATCAGTGCATGATCAGCCACGTGATCAGTGCATGATCAGCCACGTGATCAGTGCATGATCAACACGTGATCAGTGCATGATCAGTCATGATCAGTGCATGATCAGCCACGTGATCAGTGCATGACCAGGCGCGTGATCAGTGCATGATCAGCAAGTGATCAGTGCATGATAGCCACGTGATCAGTGCATGATCAGGCACGTGATCAGTGCATGATCAGTTATGTGATCAGTGTGTGATCAGCCACGTGATCAGTGCATGATCAGCCACATGATCAGTGCATGATCAATTACGTGATCAGTGCATGATCAGTTGCGTGACCAGTACATGGTAGCTACGTGATCATTGCATGATCAGCCACGTGATCAGTGCATGATAGCCACGTGATCAGTGCATGATCAGTCACGTGATCGTGTGTGATCAGCCACGTGATCAGTGCATGATCCCGTGATCAGTGCATGACAGCACCACGTGATCAGTGCATGAGAGCCACGTGATCAGTGCATGATCAGTCACGTGATACATGTGTGATCAGCCACGTGATCAGTGCATGATGAGCCACGTGATCAGTGCAGGATCAATTGCGTGATCAGTGCATGATCAGTCACGTGACCAGTACATGGTTGCTACGTGATCGATGCATGATCAGCCACGTGAGCAGAGCATGATAGCCACGTGGTCAGTGCATGATCAGTCACGTGATCAGTACATGATCAGTCGTGACAGTGCATGATCATTTCGTGATCTTTGCATGATCAGTCACGTTACCAGTATATGGTTGCACGTGATCATTCCATGACGAGCCACGTGAGCAGTGCATGATAGCCACGTGATGTGTGCATGAGTTGCGTGAGCAGAGTATGATCAGCCACGTGATCAGTGCATGACAGTGATCATGTGCATGATATTCACGTGACAGGTGTGTGATCAGCCACGTGAACAGTGCATGTTCAGCCACGTGATCAGTGCATGATAGCCACGTGATCAGTGCATGATCATTCGTGAGCAGTGTGATCAGCACGTGATCAGTGCATGGTCAGACACGTGAACGGTGTATGATCAGACGTGATCAGTGCATGATATCCACGTGATCAGTGCATGATCATCGCGTGATCAGTGTATGATCAGCCACGTGAACAGTGCATGCTCAGTCACGTGATCTGGGCCTGCTGAGCTGCGTGATTACTGTCTGCTCATCTGCTTGACAATTGCCAGCTGAGCTGCACGATTCCTGCCTGTCATCTGCTTGACAATTGCCAGCTGTGCTGCGTAATTCCTGCCTGCTCAGCTGCTTGATTATTGCCAGCTGAGCAGCATGATTCCTCACACCTGAGTTCCATGATTATTGCCTGCTGACTGTTTGATTCGTGCCTACTCAGCTCTTTGTTTATTGCCTCCAGAGGCACATGATCAGTGTATGATAGCAAACATGATCAGCGCATGATCAGTCACATGATCAGCGCCATTAAGTCACGTGATCACTGCATGATAGTCATGTGATCAGTCCATGCTCAGTCACGGGATCAGTGCATGATCAGCCACGTGATCAGTGCATGATCTGTCACGTGATTAGTGTATGATCAGCCACGTGATCAGTGCACGGGCAGTCATGTGATCAGTGCATGATATAGGCGTGAACAGTGCATGATCAGTCTCGTGATCAGTGCATGATAGCCACGTGATCAGTGCATGATCAGTCACGTGATGGGTGTATGATCATTCGTGACCTGTACATGGTAGCTACATGATCATTGCATGATCAGCCACGTGATCAGTGCATGATAGCCACGTGATCACTGCATGATCAGTCACGTGATCAGTGCATGATCAGTCGCGTGACCAGTACATGGTAGCTGCGTGATCATGGCATGATCAGCCACGTGATCAGTGCATGATAGCCACGTGATCAGTGCATGATCAGCCACGTGATCAGTGCATGATCAGTCACGTGATCAGTGCATGATCAACCACGTGATCAGTGCATGATCAGCCACGTGATCAGTGCATGATCAGCCACGTGATCAGTGCATGATCAATTACGTGATCAGTGCATGATCAGTCACGTGACCAGTACATGGTAGCTACGTGATCAGTGCATGATCAGCCACGTGATCAGTGCATGATAGCCACGTGATCAGTGCATGATCAGCCACGTGATCAGTGCATGATCAGTCACGTGATCAGTGCATGATCATTTGCGTGATCTTTGCATGATCAGTCACGTGACCAGTACATGGTTGCTACGTGATCATTGCATGATCAGCACGTGATCAGTGCATGATAGCCACGTGATGTGTGCATGAGTTCGTGAGCAGAGTATGATCAGCCACGTGATCAGTGCATGAGTGCCACGTGATCAGTGCATGATATGTCGCGTGACAGGTGTGTGATCAGCCACGTGATCAGTGCATGATCAGCCACGTGATCAGTGCATGATAGCCACGTGATCAGTGCATGATCAGTTACGTGAGCAGTGTATGATCAGCCACGTGATCAGTGCATGGTCAGACACGTGAACAGTGTATGATCAGCCACGTGATCAGTGCATGATATCCACGTGATCAGTGCATGATCATCACGTGATCAGTGTATGATCAGCCACGTGAACAGTGCATGCTCAGTCACGTGATCAGGGCCTGCTGAGCTGCGTGATTACTGTCTGCTCATCTGCTTGACAATTGCCAGCTGAGCTGCACGATTCCTGCCTGTCATCTGCTTGACAATTGCCAGCTGTGCTGCGTAATTCCTGCCTGCTCAGCTGCTTGATTATTGCCAGCTGAGCAGCATGATTCCTCACACCTGAGTTCCATGATTATTGCCTGCTGACTGTTTGATTCGTGCCTACTCAGCTCTTTGTTTATTGCCTCCAGAGGCACATGATCAGTGTATGATACCAAACATGATCAGCGCATGATCAGTCACATGATCAGAGCCATTAAGTCACGTGATCACTACATGATAGTCATGTGATCAGTCCATGCTCAGTCACGGTATCAGTGCATGATCAGCCACGTGATCAGTGCATGATCTGTCACCAGATTAGTGTATGATCATCCACGTGATCAGTGCACGGGCAGTCATGTGATCAGTGCATGATATAGGCGTGAACAGTGCATGATCAGTCTCGTGATCAGTGCATGATAGCCACGTGATCAGTGCATGATCAGTCACGTGATCGGTGTATGATCAGTCACGTGACCAGTACATGGTAGCTACATGATCATTGCATGATCAGCCACGTGATAGTGCATGATAGCCACGTGATCAGTGCATGATCAGTCACGTGATCAGTGCATGATCAGTCACGTGACCAGTACATGGTAGCTGCGTGATCATTGCATGATCAGCCGCATGATAGCCAGTGATCAGTGCATGATCAGTCACGTGATCAGTGCATGATCAGCTACGTGATCAGTGCATGATCAGCCACGTGATCAGTGCATGATCAGTCACGTGATCAGTGCATGATCAGCCCGTGATCAGTGCATGATCAGGCACGTGATCAGTGTATGTTCAGCCACGTGATCAGTGCATGATAGCCACGTGATCAGTGCATGATCAGTCACGTGATCAGTGCATGATCAGTTACGTGATCAGTGCATGATCAGCCACGTGATCAGTGCATGATCAGCCACGTGATCAGTGCATGATCAATTACGTGATCAGTGCATGATCAGTCACGTGACCGGTACATGGTAGCTACGTGATCATTGCCTGATCAGCCGCGTGATCAGTGCATGATAGCCGCGTGATCAGTGCATGATCAGCCACGTGATCAGTGCATGATCAGTCACGTGATACGTGTGTGATCAGCCACGTGATCAGTGCATAATATCCACGTGATCAGTGCATGACAGCCACGTGATCAGTGCATGAGCCACGGGATCAGTGCATGATCAGTCACGTGATACGTGTGTGATCAGCCACGTGATCAGTGCATGATGAGCCACGTGATCAGTGCAGGATCAATTACGTGATCAGTGCATGATCAGTCGCGTGACCAGTACATGGTAGCTGCGTGATCATTGCATGATCAGCCGTGAGCAGTGCATGATAGCCACGTGGTCAGTGCATGATCAGTCAGTGATCAGTACATGATCAGTCCACGTGAACAGTGCATGATCATTTCGTGATCTTTGCATGATCAGTCCGTTACCAGTATATGGTTGCTCGTGATCATTCCATGACGAGCCACGTGAGCGGTGCATGATAGCCACGTGATGTGTGCATGAGTTACGTGAGCAGAGTATGATCAGCCACGTGATCAGTGCATGAGTGCCACGTGATCAGTGCATGATATGTCGCGTGACAGGTGTGTGATCAGCCACGTGAACAGTGCATGTTCAGCCACGTGATCAGTGCATGATAGCCACGTGATCAGTGCATGATCAGTTACGTGAAGTGTATGATCAGCCACGTGATCAGTGCATGGTCAGACGCGTGAACAGTGTATGATCAGCCACGTGATCAGTGCATGATATCAAGTGATCAGTGCATGATCATCACGTGATCAGTGTATGATCAGCCACGTGAACAGTGCATGCTCAGTCACGTGATCTGGGCCTGCTGAGCTGCGTGATTACTGTCTGCTCATCTGCTTGACAATTGCCAGCTGAGCTGCACGATTCCTGCCTGTCATCTGCTTGACAATTGCCAGCTGTGCTGCGTAATTCCTGCCTGCTCAGCTGCTTGATTATTGCCAGCTGAGCAGCATGATTCCTCACACCTGAGTTCCATGATTATTGCCTGCTGACTGTTTGATTCGTGTACTCAGCTCTTTGTTTATTGCCTCCAGAGGCACATGATCAGTGTATGATAGCAAACATGATCAGCGCATGATCAGTCACATGATCAGCGCCATTAAGTCACGTGATCACTACATGATAGTCATGTGATCAGTCCATGCTCAGTCACGGTATCAGTGCATGATCAGCCACGTGATCAGTGCATGATCTGTCACGATTAGTGTATGATCATCCACGTGATCAGTGCACGGGCAGTCATGTGATCAGTGCATGATATAGGCGTGAACAGTGCATGATCAGTCTCGTGATCAGTGCATGATAGCCACGTGATCAGTGCATGATCAGTCCCTGATGGGTGTATGATCATTCACGTGACCTGTCCATGGTAGCTACATGATCATTGCATGATCAGCCACGTGAAGTTCATGATAGCCACGTGATCACTGCATGATCAGTCACGTGATCAGTGCATGATCAGTCATGTGACCAGTACATGGTAGCTGCGTGATCATGGCATGATCAGCCACGTGAGCAGTGCATGATAGCCGCGTGATCAGTGCATGATCAGCCACGTGATCAGTGCATGATCAGCCGTGATCAGTGCATGATAGCCACGTGATCGGTGCATGATCAGCCACGTGATCAGTGCATGATCAGCCACGTGATCAGTGCATGATAGCCACGTGATCAGTGCATGATCAGCCACGTGATCAGTGCATGATCAGTCACGTGATCAGTGCATGATCAGTTGCGTGATCAGTGCATGATCAGCCACGTGATCAGTGCATGATAGCCGTGATCAGTGCATGATCAGCACGTGATCAGTGCATGATCAGCCACGTGATCAGTGCATGATCAGTCACGTGATCAGGGCCTGCTGAGCTGCGTGATTACTGTCTGCTCATCTGCTTGACAATTGCCAGCTGAGCTGCGATTCCTGCCTGTCATCTGCTTGACAATTGCCAGCTGTGCTGCGTGATTCCTGCCTGATCAGCTGCTTGATTATTGCCAGCTGAGCAGCATGATTCCTCACACCTGAGTTCCATGATTATTGCCTGCTCACTGTTTGATTCGTGCCTACTCAGCTCTTTGTTCATTGCCTCCAGAGGCACGTGATCAGTGTATGATAGCAAACATGATCAGCGCATGATCAGTCACATGATCAGCGCCATTAAGTCACGTGATCACTACATGATAGTCACGTGATCAGTCCATGCTCAGTCACGGTATCAGTGCATGATCAGCCACGTGATCAGTGCATGATCTGTCACAAGATTAGTGTATGATCATCACGTGATCAGTGCAGGCAGTCATGTGATCAGTGCATGATATAGGCGTGAACAGTGCATGATCAGTCACGTGATCAGTGCATGATAGCCACGTGATCAGTGCATGATCAGTCACCTGATCAGGTGTATGATCATTCACGTGACCTGTGCATGGTAGCTACATGATCATTGCATGATCAGCCACGTGAGTAGTGCATGATAGCCACGTGATCAGTGCATGATCAGTCACGTGATCAGTGCATGATCAGTCATGTGACCAGTACATGGTAGCTGCGTGATCATGGCATGATCAGCCACGTGAGCAGTGCATGATAGCCGTGATCAGTGCATGATCAGCCACGTGATCAGTGCATGATCAGTCACGTGATCAGTGCATGATCAGCGTGATCAGTGCATGATCAGACGTGATCAGTGCATGTCAGCCAAGTGATCAGTGCATGATAGCCACGTGATCAGTGCATGATCAGTCACGTGATCAGTGCATGATCAGTCAGTGTATGATCAGCCACGTGATCAGTGCATGATCAGCTGATCAGTGCATGATCAGTGTGATCAGTGCATGATCAGTCCACCAGTACATGATCGTGATCATTGCCTGATCAGCCGTGATCAGTGCATGATAGCCGTGATCAGTGCATGATAGCCCACGTGATCAGTGCATGATCAGTCATGTGATACGTGTGATCAGCCACGTGATCAGTGCATGATATCCACGTGATCAGTGCATGACAGCCACGTGATCAGTGCATGAAGCCACGTGATCAGTGCATGATCAGTCACGTGATACATGTGTGATCAGCCACGTGATCAGTGCATGATGAGCCACGTGATCAGTGCAGGATCAATTCCGTGATCAGTGCATGATCAGTCACGTGACCAGTGCATGGTTGCTACGTGATCGTTGCATGATCAGCCACGTGAGCAGAGCATGATAGCCACGTGGTCGGTGCATGATCAGTCACGTGATCAGTACATGATCAGTCACGTGAACAGTGCATGATCATTTACGTGATCTGCATGATCAGTCACGTGACCAGTATATGGTTGCTACGTGATCATTCCATGACGAGCCACGTGAGCAGTGCATGATAGCCACGTGATGTGTGCATGAGTTACGTGAGCAGTATGATCAGCCACGTGATCAGTGCATGAGTGCCACGTGATCAGTGCATGATATGTCACGTGACAGGTGTGTGATCAGCCACGTGAACAGTGCATGTTCAGCCACGTGATCAGTGCATGATAGCCACGTGATCAGTGCATGATCAGTTACGTGAGCAGTGCATGATCAGCCACGTGATCAGTGCATGGTCAGACACGTGAACAGTGTATGATCAGCCACGTGATCAGTGCATGATATCCAAGTGATCAGTGCATGATCATCGCGTGATCAGTGTATGATCAGCCACGTGAACAGTGCATGCTCAGTCACGTGATCAGGGCCTGCTGAGCTGCGTGATTACTGTCTGCTCATCTGCTTGACAATTGCCAGCTGGGCTGCACGATTCCTGCCTGTCATCTGCTTGACAATTGCCAGCTGTGCCGCGTAATTCCTGCCTGCTCAGCTGCTTGATTATTGCCAGCTGAGCAGCATGATTCCTCACACCTGAGTTCCATGATTATTGCCTGCTGACTGTTTGATTCGTGCCTACTCAGCTCTTTGTTTATTGCCTCCAGAGGCACATGATCAGTGTATGATAGCAAACATGATCAGCGCATGATCAGTCACATGATCAGCGCCATTAAGTCACGTGATCACTACATGATAGTCATGTGATCAGTCCATGCTCAGTCACGGTATCAGTGCATGATCAGCCACGTGATCAGTGCATGATCTGTCACAAGATTAGTGTATGATCATCCACGTGATCAGTGCAGGCAGTCATGTGATCAGTGCATGATATAGGCGTGAACAGTGCATGATCAGTCTCGTGATCAGTGCATGATAGCCACGTGATCAGTGCATGATCAGTCACCTGATGGTGTATGATCATTCACGTGACCTGTACATGGTAGCTACATGATCATTGCATGATCAGCCACGTGAGTAGTTCATGATAGCCACGTGATCACTGCATGATCAGTCACGTGATCAGTGCATGATCAGTCATGTGACCAGTACATGGTAGCTGCGTGATCATGGCATGATCAGCCACGTGAGCAGTGCATGATAGCCACGTGATCAGTGCATGATCAGCCACGTGATCAGTGCATGATCAGTCACGTGATCAGTGCATGATCAGTCACGTGATCAGTGCATGATCAGTCACGTGATCAGTGCATGATCAGCCACGTGATCAGTGCATGATCAGCACGTGATCAGTGTATGTCCAGCCAGTGATCAGTGCATGATAGCCACGTGATCAGTGCATGATCAGTCACGTGATCAGTGCATGATCAGTTACGTGATCAGTGTATGATCAGCCACGTGATCAGTGCATGATCAGCCACGTGATCAGTGCATGATCATTGTGATCAGTGCATGATCAGTCACGTGACCAGTACATGTAGCTACGTGATCATTGCATGATCAGCCACGTGATCAGTGCATGATAGCCACGTGATCAGTGCATGATGCCACGTGATCAGTGCATGATCAGTCATGTGATACGTGTGTGATCAGCCACGTGATCAGTGCATGATATACGTGATCAGTGCATGACAGCCACGTGATCAGTGCATGACCACGTGATCAGTGCATGATCAGTCACGTGATCATGTGTGATCAGCCACGTGATCAGTGCATGATGAGCCACGTGATCAGTGCATGATCAATTACGTGATCAGTGCATGATCAGTCACGTGACCAGTACATGGTTCACGTGATCAGTGCATGATCAGCCACGTGAGCAGTGCATGATAGCCACGTGATCAGTGCATGATCAGTCACGTGATCAGTACATGATCAGTCACGTGAACAGTGCATGATCATTTACGTGATCAGTGCATGATCAGTCACGTTACCAGTATATGGTTGCTCGTGATCATTCCATGACGAGCCACGTGAGCAGTGCATGATAGCCAGTGATGTGCATGATTACGTGAGCAGAGTATGATCAGCCACGTGATCAGTGCATGAGTGCCACGTGATCAGTGCAGGATATGTCACGTGACAGGTGTGTGATCAGCCACGTGAACAGTGCATGTTCAGCCACGTGATCAGTGCATGATAGCCACGTGATCAGTGCATGATCAGTTACGTGAGCAGTGCATGATCAGCCACGTGATCAGTGCATGGTCAGACACGTGAACAGTGTATGATCAGCCACGTGATCAGTGCATGATATCCACGTGATCAGTGCATGATCATCACGTGATCAGTGTATGATCAGCCACGTGAACAGTGCATGCTCAGTCACGTGATCAGGGCCTGCTGAGCTGCGTGATTACTGTCTGCTCATCTGCTTGACAATTGCCAGCTGAGCTGCACGATTCCTGCCTGTCATCTGCTTGACAATTGCCAGCTGTGCTGCGTAATTCCTGCCTGCTCAGCTGCTTGATTATTGCCAGCTGAGCAGCATGATTCCTCACACCTGAGTTCCATGATTATTGCCTGCTGACTGTTTGATTCGTGCCTACTCAGCTCTTTGTTTATTGCCTCCAGAGGCACATGATCAGTGTATGATAGCAAACATGATCAGCGCATGATCAGTCACATGATCAGCGCCATTAAGTCACGTGATCACTACATGATAGTCATGTGATCAGTCCATGCTCAGTCACGGTATCAGTGCATGATCAGCCACGTGATCAGTGCATGATCAGTCACAAGATTAGTGTATGATCATCCGTGATCAGTGCATGGGCAGTCATGTGATCAGTGCATGATATAGACGTGATCAGTGCATGATCAGTCACGTGATCAGTGCATGATAGCCACGTGATCAGTGCATGATCAGTCACGTGATGGGTGTATGATCATTCACGTGACCAGTACATGGTAGCTACATGATCATTGCATGATCAGCCACGTGAGTAGTGCATGATAGCCACGTGATCAGTGCATGATCAGTCACGTGATCAGTGCATGATCAGTCATGTGACCAGTACATGGTAGCTGCGTGATCATGGCATGATCAGCCACGTGATCAGTGCATGATAGCCACGTGATCAGTGCATGATCAGTCACGTGATCAGTGCATGATCAGCCACGTGATCAGTGCATGATCAGCCACGTGATCAGTGCATGATCAGCCACGTGATCAGTGCATGATCAGTCACGTGATCAGTGCATGATAGCCACGTGATCAGTGCATGATCAGCCACGTGATCAGTGCATGATCAGTCACGTGATCAGTGCATGATCAGCCACGTGATCAGTGCATGATAGCCACGTGATCAGTGCATGATCAGTCACGTGATCAGTGCATGATCAGTTACGTGATCAGTGCATGATCAGCCACGTGATCAGTGCATGATCAGCCACGTGATCAGTGCATGATCAATTACGTGATCAGTGCATGATCAGTCACGTGATCCAGTACAGGTAGCATGTGATCATTGCATGATGGCCGTGATCAGTGCATGATAGCCACGTGATCAGTGCATGATAGCCACGTGATCAGTGCATGATCAGTCATGATCGTGTGTGATCAGCCACGTGATCAGTGCATGATATCCACGTGATCAGTGCATGAGCCCACGTGATCAGTGCATGAGCCACGGGATCAGTGCATGATCATCACGTGATACATGTGTGATCAGCCACGTGATCAGTGCATGATGAGCCACGTGATCAGTGCAGGATCAATTACGTGATCAGTGCATGATCAGTCACGTGACCAGTACATGGTTGCTACGTGATCGTTGCATGATCAGCCACGTGAGCAGAGCATGATAGCCACGTGATCAGTGCATGATCAGTCACGTGATCAGTACATGATCAGTCACGTGAACAGTGCATGATCATTTACGTGATCTGTGCATGATCAGTCACGTGACCAGTATATGGTTGCTACGTGATCATTCCATGACGAGCCACGTGAGCAGTGCATGATAGCCACGTGATGTGTGCATGAGTTACGTGAGCAGAGTATGATCAGCCACGTGATCAGTGCATGAGTGCCACGTGATCAGTGCAGGATATGTCACGTGACAGGTGTGTGATCAGCCACGTGAACAGTGCATGTTCAGCCACGTGATCAGTGCATGATAGCCACGTGATCAGTGCATGATCAGTTACGTGAGCAGTGTATGATCAGCCACGTGATCAGTGCATGGTCAGACACGTGAACAGTGTATGATCAGCCACGTGATCAGTGCATGATATCCAAGTGATCAGTGCATGATCATCACGTGATCAGTGTATGATCAGCCACGTGAACAGTGCATGCTCAGTCACGTGATCTGGGCCTGCTGAGCTGCGTGATTACTGTCTGCTCATCTGCTTGACAATTGCCAGCTGAGCTGCACGATTCCTGCCTGTCATCTGCTTGACAATTGCCAGCTGTGCTGCGTAATTCCTGCCTGCTCAGCTGCTTGATTATTGCCAGCTGAGCAGCATGATTCCTCACACCTGAGTTCCATGATTATTGCCTGCTGACTGTTTGATTCGTGCCTACTCAGCTCTTTGTTTATTGCCTCCAGAGGCACATGATCAGTGTATGATAGCAAACATGATCAGCGCATGATCAGTCACATGATCAGCGCCATTAAGTCACGTGATCACTACATGATAGTCATGTGATCAGTCCATGCTCAGTCACGGTATCAGTGCATGATCAGCCACGTGATCAGTGCATGATCTGTCACATGATTAGTGTATGATCATCCACGTGATCAGTGCATGGGCAGTCATGTGATCAGTGCATGATATAGACGTGATCAGTGCATGATCAGTCTCGTGATCAGTGCATGATAGCCACGTGATCAGTGCATGATCAGTCACCTGATGGGTGTATGATCATTCACGTGACCTGTACATGGTAGCTACATGATCATTGCATGATCAGCCACGTGAGTAGTGCATGATAGCCACGTGATCAGTGCATGATCAGTCACGTGATCAGTGCATGATCAGTCATGTGACCAGTACATGATAGCTGCGTGATCATGGCATGATCAGCCACGTGATCAGTGCATGATAGCCACGTGATCAGTGCATGATCAGTCACGTGATCAGTGCATGATCAGCCACGTGATCAGTGCATGATCAGCCACGTGATCAGTGCATGATCAGCCACGTGATCAGTGCATGATCAGTCACGTGATCAGTGCATGATAGCTACGTGATCATGCATGATCAGCCACGTGATCAGTGCATGATAGCCACGTGATCAGTGCATGATCACCACGTGATCAGTGCATGATCAGTCACGTGATCAGTGTGTGATCAGCCACGTGATCAGTGCATGATAGCCACGTGATCAGTGCATGATCAGCCACGTGATCAGTGCATGATCAGCCACGTGATCAGTGCATGATCAGTCACGTGATCAGTGCATGATCAGCCACGTGATCAGTGCATGATCAGCCACGTGATCAGTGCATGATCAGTCACGTGATCAGTGCATGATCAGCACGTGATCAGTGCATGATGCTACGTGATCAGTGCATGATCAGCCACGTGATCAGTGCATGATAGCCACGTGATCAGTGCATGATCAGCCACGTGATCAGTGCATGATCAGCCACGTGATCAGTGCATGATCAGCCACGTGATCAGTGCATGATCAGTCACGTGATCAGTGCATGATCAGTCTTGATCAGTGTGATCAGCCACGTGATCAGTGCATGATCAGCCACGTCAAGTGCATGATCAGCCACGTGATCAGTGCATGATCAGCCACGTGATCAGTGCATGATCAGCCACGTGATCAGTGCATGATCAGCCACGTGATCAGTGCATGATAGCCACGTGATCAGTGCATGATCAGCACGTGATCAGTGCATGATCAGCCACGTGATCAGTGCATGATCAGTCACGTGATCAGTGCATGATCAGCCACGTGATCAGTGCATGATCAGCCACGTGATCAGTGCATGATCAGCCACGTGATCAGTGCATGATCAGCCACGTGATCAGTGCATGATAGCCCGTGATCAGTGCATGATCAGCCACGTGACAGTGCATGATAGCCACGTGATCAGTGCATGATAGTCACGTGATCAGTGCATGATCAGTCACGTGATCAGTGCATGATCAGCCACGTGATCAGTGCATGATCAGCCACGTGATCAGTGCATGATCAGCCACGTGATCAGTGCATGATCAGCCACGTGATCAGTGCATGATCAGCCACGTGATCAGTGCATGATCAGTCACGTGATCAGTGCATGATCAGCCACGTGATCAGTGCATGATCAGCCACGTGATCAGTGCATGATCAGCCACGTGATCAGTGCATGATCAGTCACGTGATCAGTGCATGATCAGTACGTGATCAGTGCATGATCAGCCACGTGATCAGTGCATGATCAGCACGTGATCAGTGCATGATAGCCACGTGATCAGTGCATGATCAGTCACGTGATCAGTGCATGATCAGTCACGTGATCAGTGCATGATCATTTACGTGATCAGTGCATGATCAGTCACGTGACCAGTATATGGTAGCTCGTGATCATTCCATGACGAGCCACGTGAGCAGTGCATGATAGCCACGTGATGTGTGCATGAGTTACGTGATCAGTGTATGATCAGCCACGTGATCAGTGCATGAGTGCCACGTGATCAGTGCATGATATGTCACGTGACAGGTGTGTGATCAGCCACGTGAACAGTGCATGTTCAGCCACGTGATCAGTGCATGATAGCCACGTGATCAGTGCATGATCAGTTCGTGGCAGTGTATGATCAGCCACGTGATCAGTGCATGATCAGACACGTGATCAGTGCATGATCAGCCACGTGATCAGTGCATGATCAGTCACGTGATCAGTGTATGATCAGCCACGTGAACAGTGCATGCTCAGTCACGTGATCAGGGCCTGCTGAGCTGCGTGATTACTGTCTGCTCATCTGCTTGACAATTGCCAGCTGAGCTGCACGATTCCTGCCTGTCATCTGCTTGACAATTGCCAGCTGTGCTGCGTAATTCCTGCCTGCTCAGCTGCTTGATTATTGCCAGCTGAGCAGCATGATTCCTCACACCTGAGTTCCATGATTATTGCCTGCTGACTGTTTGATTCGTGCCTACTCAGCTCTTTGTTTATTGCCTCCAGAGGCACATGATCAGTGTATGATAGCAAACATGATCAGCGCATGATCAGTCACATGATCAGCGCCATTAAGTCACGTGATCACTACATGATAGTCATGTGATCAGTCCATGCTCAGTCACGGTATCAGTGCATGATCAGCCACGTGATCAGTGCATGATCTGTCACATGATTAGTGTATGATCATCCACGTGATCAGTGCATGGGCAGTCATGTGATCAGTGCATGATATAGACGTGATCAGTGTGATCAGTCTCGTGATCAGTGCATGATAGCCACGTGATCAGTGCATGATCAGTCACCTGATGGGTGTATGATCATTCACGTGACTGTACATGGTAGCTACATGATCATTGCATGATCAGCCACGTGAGTAGTGCATGATAGCCACGTGATCAGTGCATGATCAGTCACGTGATCAGTGCATGATCAGTCATGTGACCAGTACATGGCTGCGTGATCATGGCATGATCAGCCACGTGAGCAGTGCATGATAGCCACGTGATCAGTGCATGATCAGTCACGTGATCAGTGCATGATCAGTCACGTGATCAGTGCATGATCAGCCACGTGATCAGTGCATGACCAGGCACGTGATCAGTGTATGTCAGCCACGTGATCAGTGCATGATAGCCACGTGATCAGTGCATGATCAGTCACGTGATCAGTGCATGATCAGTTACGTGATCAGTGCATGATCAGCCACGTGATCAGTGCATGATCAGCCACGTGATCAGTGCATGATCAGCCACGTGATCAGTGCATGATCAGTCACGTGATCAGTGCATGATAGCTCGTGATCATGCATGATCAGCCACGTGATCAGTGCATGATGCCACGTGATCAGTGCATGATCAGCCACGTGATCAGTGCATGATCAGTCACGTGATCAGTGCATGATCAGCCACGTGATCAGTGCATGATCAGCACGTGATCAGTGCATGATCAGCCACGTGATCAGTGCATGATCAGTCACGTGATCAGTGCATGATCAGCCACGTGATCAGTGCATGATCAGCCACGTGATCAGTGCATGATAGCCACGTGATCAGTGCATGATCAGTCACGTGATCAGTGCATGATCAGCCACGTGATCAGTGCATGATCAGCCACGTGATCAGTGCATGATAGTCACGTGATCAGTGCATGATCAGCCACGTGATCAGTGCATGATCAGTCATGTGACCAGTGTATGATCAGCATGTGATCAGTGCATGATAGCCACGTGATCAGTGCATGATCAGTCACGTGATCAGTGCATGATCAGTCACGTGATCAGTGCATGATCAGCCACGTGATCAGTGCATGATCAGGCACGTGATCAGTGCATGATCAGCCACTGATCAGTGCATGATCAGTCACGGATCAGTGCATGATCTGCGTGATCAGTGCATGATCAGTTGTGATCAGTGCATGATCAGCCACGTGATCAGTGCATGATCAGCCACGTGATCAGTGCATGATAGCCACGTGATCAGTGCATGATCAGTCACGTGATCAGTGTGATCAGCCACGTGATCAGTGCATGATATCCACGTGATCAGTGCATGACAGCCACGTGATCAGTGCATGATGCCACGTGATCAGTGCATGATCAGTCACGTGATACATGTGTGATCAGCCACGTGATCAGTGCATGATGAGCCACGTGATCAGTGCATGATCAATTACGTGATCAGTGCATGATCAGTCACGTGACCAGTACATGGTTGCTCGTGATCGTTGCATGATCAGCCACGTGAGCAGTGCATGATAGCCACGTGATCAGTGCATGATCAGTCACGTGATCAGTGCATGATCAGTCACGTGAACAGTGCATGATCATTTACGTGATCAGTGCATGATCAGTCACGTTACCAGTATATGGTGCTACGTGATCATTCATGACGAGCCACGTGAGCAGTGCATGATAGCCACGTGATGTGTGCATGAGTTACGTGATCAGTGTATGATCAGCCACGTGATCAGTGCATGAGTGCCACGTGATCAGTGCATGATAGTCACGTGACAGGTGTGTGATCAGCCACGTGAACAGTGCATGTTCAGCCACGTGATCAGTGCATGATAGCCACGTGATCAGTGCATGATCAGTTACGTGAGCAGTGTATGATCAGCCACGTGATCAGTGCATGGTCAGACACGTGAACAGTGTATGATCAGCCACGTGATCAGTGCATGATATCCAAGTGATCAGTGCATGATCATCACGTGATCAGTGTATGATCAGCCACGTGAACAGTGCATGCTCAGTCACGTGATCTGGGCCTGCTGAGCTGCGTGATTACTGTCTGCTCATCTGCTTGACAATTGCCAGCTGAGCTGCACGATTCCTGCCTGTCATCTGCTTGACAATTGCCAGCTGTGCTGCGTAATTCCTGCCTGCTCAGCTGCTTGATTATTGCCAGCTGAGCAGCATGATTCCTCACACCTGAGTTCCATGATTATTGCCTGCTGACTGTTTGATTCGTG
This sequence comes from Bos javanicus, assembly GCF_032452875.1. Taxonomy (NCBI): domain Eukaryota; kingdom Metazoa; phylum Chordata; class Mammalia; order Artiodactyla; family Bovidae; genus Bos; species Bos javanicus. The sequence continues at coordinate 42,220 of NW_026894824.1, forward strand.
CCTACTCAGCTCTTTGTTTATTGCCTCCAGAGGCACATGATCAGTGTATGATAGCAAACATGATCAGCGCATGATCAGTCACATGATCAGCGCCATTAAGTCACGTGATCACTACATGATAGTCATGTGATCAGTCCATGCTCAGTCACGGTATCAGTGCATGATCAGCCACGTGATCAGTGCATGATCTGTCACATGATTAGTGTATGATCATCCACGTGATCAGTGCATGGGCAGTCATGTGATCAGTGCATGATATAGACGTGATCAGTGCATGATCAGTCACGTGATCAGTGCATGATAGCCACGTGATCAGTGCATGATCAGTCACCTGATGGGTGTATGATCATTCACGTGACCTGTACATGGTAGCTACATGATCATTGCATGATCAGCCACGTGAGTAGTGCATGATAGCCACGTGATCAGTGCATGATCAGTCACGTGATCAGTGCATGATCAGTCATGTGACAGTACATGGTAGCTGCGTGATCATGTGATCAGCCACGTGATCAGTGCATGATCACGTGATCAGTGCATGATCAGACACGTGATCAGTGCATGATCAGTCACGTGATCAGTGCATGATCAGCCACGTGATCAGTGCATGATCAGCCACGTGATCAGTGCATGATCAGTGATCAGTGCATGATGACGTCAGTGCATGATCAGTCACGTGATCAGTGCATGATAGTCACGTGATCAGTGCATGATCAGCCACGTGATCAGTGCATGATCAGCCACGTGATCAGTGCATGATCAATTACGTGATCAGTGCATGATCAGTCACGTGATCAGTGCATGGTAGCTACGTGATCAGTGCATGATCAGCCACGTGATCAGTGCATGATAGCCACGTGATCAGTGCATGATCAGCCACGTGATCAGTGCATGATCAGTCAGTGCATGATCAGATGTGATCGTGTGTGATCAGCCACGTGATCAGTGCATGATATCACGTGATCAGTGCATGATCAGCCACGTGATCAGTGCATGATAGCCACGTGATCAGTGCATGATCAGTCACGTGATCATGTGTGATCAGCCACGTGATCAGTGCATGATGAGCCACGTGATCAGTGCATGATCAATTACGTGATCAGTGCATGATCAGTCACGTGACCAGTACATGGTTGCTACGTGATCGTTGCATGATCAGCCACGTGAGCAGTGCATGATAGCCACGTGATCAGTGCATGATCAGTCACGTGATCAGTACATGATCAGTCACGTGAACAGTGCATGATCATTTACGTGATCAGTGCATGATCAGTCACGTGACCAGTATATGGTTGCTACGTGATCATTCCATGACGAGCCACGTGAGCAGTGCATGATAGCCACGTGATGTGTGCATGAGTTACGTGAGCAGAGTATGATCAGCCACGTGATCAGTGCATGAGTGCCACGTGATCAGTGCATGATATGTCACGTGACAGGTGTGTGATCAGCCACGTGAACAGTGCATGTTCAGCCACGTGATCAGTGCATGATAGCCACGTGATCAGTGCATGATCAGTTACGTGAGCAGTGTATGATCAGCCACGTGATCAGTGCATGGTCAGACACGTGAACAGTGTATGATCAGCCACGTGATCAGTGCATGATATCCAAGTGATCAGTGCATGATCATCACGTGATCAGTGTATGATCAGCCACGTGAACAGTGCATGCTCAGTCACGTGATCTGGGCCTGCTGAGCTGCGTGATTACTGTCTGCTCATCTGCTTGACAATTGCCAGCTGAGCTGCACGATTCCTGCCTGTCATCTGCTTGACAATTGCCAGCTGTGCTGCGTAATTCCTGCCTGCTCAGCTGCTTGATTATTGCCAGCTGAGCAGCATGATTCCTCACACCTGAGTTCCATGATTATTGCCTGCTGACTGTTTGATTCGTGCCTACTCAGCTCTTTGTTTATTGCCTCCAGAGGCACATGATCAGTGTATGATAGCAAACATGATCAGCGCATGATCAGTCACATGATCAGCGCCATTAAGTCACGTGATCACTACATGATAGTCATGTGATCAGTCCATGCTCAGTCACGGTATCAGTGCATGATCAGCCACGTGATCAGTGCATGATCTGTCAGATTAGTGTATGATCATCCACGTGATCAGTGCATGGGCAGTCATGTGATCAGTGCATGATATAGACGTGAACAGTGCTAGATCAGTCTCGTGATCAGTGCATGATAGCCACGTGATCAGTGCATGATCAGTCACCTGATGGGTGTATGATCATTCACGTGACCTGTACATGGTAGCTACATGATCATTGCATGATCAGCCACGTGAGTAGTGCATGATAGCCACGTGATCACTGCATGATCAGTCACGTGATCAGTGCATGATCAGTCATGTGACCAGTACATGGTAGCTGCGTGATCATGGCATGATCAGCCACGTGAGCAGTGCATGATAGCCACGTGATCAGTGCATGATGTCACGTGATCAGTGCATGATCAGTCCGTGATCAGTGCATGATCAGCCACGTGATCAGTGCATGATCAGGCACGTGATCAGTGTATGTCCAGCCAAGTGATCAGTGCATGATAGCCACGTGATCAGTGCATGATCAGTCACGTGATCAGTGCATGATCAGTTATGTGATCAGTGCATGATCAGCCACGTGATCAGTGCATGATCAGCCACGTGATCAGTGCATGATCAATTACGTGATCAGTGCATGATCAGTCACGTGACCAGTACATGATAGCTACGTGATCATTGCATGATCAGCCACGTGATCAGTGCATGATAGCCACGTGATCAGTGCATGATAGCCACGTGATCAGTGCATGATCAGCCACGTGATCAGTGCATGATCAGTCACGTGATCGTGCATGACAGCCACGTGATCAGTGCATGATAGCCACGTGATCAGTGCATGACAGCCACGTGATCAGTGCATGATCAGCCACGTGATCAGTGCATGATCAGCCACGTGATCAGTGTGATCAGCCACGTGATCAGTGCATGATACGTGATCAGTGCATGATCAGTCACGTGACCAGTACATGTTGCTACGTGATCGTGCATGATCAGCCACGTGATCAGTGCATGATAGCCACGTGATCAGTGCATGATCAGTCACGTGATCAGTGCATGATCAGTCACGTGATCAGTGCATGATCATTCGTGATCTGTGCATGATCAGTCACGTGACCAGTATATGGTAGCTACGTGATCATTCATGCGAGCCACGTGAGCAGTGCATGATAGCCACGTGATGTGTGCATGAGTTACGTGAGCAGTATGATCAGCCACGTGATCAGTGCATGAGTGCCACGTGATCAGTGCATGATATGCACGTGACAGGTGTGTGATCAGCCACGTGAACAGTGCATGTTCAGCCACGTGATCAGTGCATGATAGCCACGTGATCAGTGCATGATCAGTTACGTGAGCAGTGCATGATCAGCCACGTGATCAGTGCATGGTCAGACACGTGAACAGTGTATGATCAGCCACGTGATCAGTGCATGATATCCAAGTGATCAGTGCATGATCATCACGTGATCAGTGTATGATCAGCCACGTGAACAGTGCATGCTCAGTCACGTGATCTGGGCCTGCTGAGCTGCGTGATTACTGTCTGCTCATCTGCTTGACAATTGCCAGCTGAGCTGCACGATTCCTGCCTGTCATCTGCTTGACAATTGCCAGCTGTGCTGCGTAATTCCTGCCTGCTCAGCTGCTTGATTATTGCCAGCTGAGCAGCATGATTCCTCACACCTGAGTTCCATGATTATTGCCTGCTGACTGTTTGATTCGTGCCTACTCAGCTCTTTGTTTATTGCCTCCAGAGGCACATGATCAGTGTATGATAGCAAACATGATCAGCGCATGATCAGTCACATGATCAGCGCATTAAGTCACGTGATCACTGCATGATAGTCATGTGATCAGTCCATGCTCAGTCACGGTATCAGTGCATGATCAGCCACGTGATCAGTGCATGATCTGTCACAAGATTAGTGTATGATCATCCACGTGATCAGTGCATGGGCAGTCATGTGATCAGTGCATGATATAGACGTGAACAGTGCTAGATCAGTCTCGTGATCAGTGCATGATAGCCACGTGATCAGTGCATGATCAGTCACCTGATGGGTGTATGATCATTCACGTGACCTGTACATGGTAGCTACATGATCATGCATGATCAGCCACGTGAGTAGTGCATGATAGCCACGTGATCAGTGCATGATCAGTCACGTGATCAGTGCATGATCGGTCATGTGACCAGTACATGGTAGCTGCGTGATCATGGCATGATCAGCCACGTGAGCAGTGCATGATAGCCACGTGATCAGTGCATGATCAGACACGTGATCAGTGCATGATCAGTCACGTGATCAGTGCATGATCAGCCACGTGATCAGTGCATGACCAGGCACGTGATCAGTGTATGTCAGCCAAGTGATCAGTGCATGATAGCCACGTGATCAGTGCATGATCAGTCACGTGATCAGTGCATGATCAGTTATGTGATCAGTGTATGATCAGCCACGTGATCAGTGCATGATCAGCACATGATCAGTGCATGATCAATCACGTGATCAGTGCATGATCAGTCACGTGACCAGTACATGGTAGCTACGTGATCATTGCATGATCAGCCACGTGATCAGTGCATGATGCCAGTGATCAGTGCATGATAGCCACGTGATCAGTGCATGATGCATGTGATCAGTGCATGATCAGTCATGTGATACGTGTGATCAGCCACATGATCAGTTCATGATATCCACGTGATCAGTGCATGACAGCCACGTGATCAGTGCATGAGAGCCACGGGATCAGTGCATGATCAGTCACGTGATACATGTGTGATCAGCCACGTGATCAGTGCATGATAAGCCACGTGATCAGTGCATGATCAATTAAGTGATCAGTGCATGATCAGTCACGTGACCAGTACATGGTAGCTACGTGATGATTGCATGATCAGCCACGTGAGCAGTGCATGATAGCGTGGTGTCAGTGCATGATCATCCATGATCCCAGTGCATTGATCATTCGTGATCTTTGCATGATCAGTCACGTGACCAGTATATGGTAGCTACGTGATCATTGCATGATGAGCCACGTGAGCAGTGCACGATAGCCACGTGATGTGTGCATGATTACGTGAGCAGTGTATGATCAGCCACGTGATCAGTGCATGAGTGCCACGTGATCAGTGCATGATATGTCACGTGACAGGTGCGTGATCAGCCACGTGATCAGTGCATGTTCAGCCACGTGATCAGTGCATGATAGCCACGTGATCAGTTACGTGAGCAGTGCATGATCAGCCACGTGATCAGTGCATGGTCAGACACGTGAACAGTGTATGATCAGCCACGTGATCAGTGCATGATATCCAAGTGATCAGTAAATGATCATCACGTGATCAGTGTATGATCAGCCACGTGAACAGTGCATGCTCAGTCACGTGATCTGGGCCTGCTGAGCTGCGTAATTACTGTCTGCTCATCTGCTTGACAATTGCCAGCTGAGCTGCACGATTCCTGCCTGTCATCTGCTTGACAATTGCCAGCTGTGCTGCGTAATTCCTGCCTGCTCAGCTGCTGATTATTGCCAGCTGAGCAGCATGATTCCTCACAGCTGTGTTCCATGATTATTGCCTGCTGACTGTTTGATTCGTGCCTACTCAGCTCTTTGTTTATTGCCTCCAGAGGCACATGATCAGTGTATGATAGCAAACATGATCAGCGCATGATCAGTCACATGATCAGCGCCATTAAGTCACAGTGATCACTACATGATAGTCATGTGATCAGTCCATGCTCAGTCACGGTATCAGTGCATGATCAGCCACGTGATCAGTGCATGATCTGTCACAAGATTAGTGTATGATCATCCGTGATCAGTGCATGGGCAGTCATGTGATCAGTGCATGATATAGACGTGAACAGTGCTAGATCAGTCTCGTGATCAGTGCATGATAGCCACGTGATCAGTGCATGATCAGTCACCTGATGGGTGTATGATCATTCACGTGACCTGTACCTGGTAGCTACATGATCATTGCATGATCAGCCACGTGAAGTAGTTCATGATAGCCACGTGATCACTGCATGATCAGTCACGTGATCAGTGCATGATCAGTCATGTGACCAGTACATGGTAGCTGCGTGATCATGGCATGATCAGCCACGTGAGCAGTGCATGATAGCCACGTGATCAGTGCATGATCAGACACGAGATCAGTGCATGATCAGTCACGTGATCAGTGCATGATCAGCCACGTGATCAGTGCATGACCAGTCACGTGATCAGTGTATGTCCAGCCAAGTGATCAGTGCATGATAGCCACGTGATCAGTGCATGATCAGTCACGTGATCAGTGCATGATCAGTTATGTGATCAGTGTATGATCAGCCACGTGATCAGTGCATGATCAACCACATGATCAGTGCATGATCAATTATGTGCTCAGTGCATGATCAGTCACATGACCAGTACATGGTAGCTACGTGATCATTGCATGATCAGCCACGTGATCAGTGCATGATAGCCACGTGATCAGTGCATGATAGCCACGTGATCAGTGCATGATCAGCCACGTGATCAGTGCATGATCAGTCATGTACGTGTGTGCTCAGCCACGTGATCAGTGCATGATATCCACGTGATCAGTGCATGACAGCCACGTGATCAGTGCATGAGAGCCACGTGATCAGTGCATGATCAGTCACGTGATACATGTGTGATCAGCCACGTGATCAGTGCATGATGAGCCACGTGATCAGTGCAGGATCAATTACGTGATCAGTGCATGATCAGTCACGTGACCAGTACATGGTTGCTACGTGATCGTTGCATGATCAGCCACGTGAGCAGAGCATGATAGCCACGTGGTGCATGATCAGTCACGTGATCAGTACATGATCAGTCACGTGAACAGTGCATGATCATTTACGTGATCTTTGCATGATCAGTCACGTTACAGTATATGGTTGCTACGTGATCATTCCATAACGAGCCACGTGAGCAGTGCATGATAGCACGTGATGTGTGCATGAGTTACGTGAGCAGAGTATGATCAGCCACGTGATCAGTGCATGAGTGCCACGTGATCAGTGCAGGATATGCCACGTGACAGGTGTGTGATCAACCACGTGAACAGTGCATGTTCAGCCACGTGATCAGTGCATGATAGCCACGTGATCAGTGCATGATCAGTTACGTGAGCAGTGTATGGTCAGCCACGTGATCAGTGCATGATCAGTCATGTGACAGTACATGGTAGCTGCGTGATCATGGCATGATCAGCCACGTGAGCAGTGCATGATCAGCCACGTGATCAGTGCATGATCAGCCACGTGAACAGTGCATGCTCAGTCACGTGATCTGGGCCTGCTGAGCTGCGTGATTACTGTCTGCTCATCTGCTTGACAATTGCCAGCTGAGCTGCACGATTCCTGCCTGTCATCTGCTTGACAATTGCCAGCTGTGCTGCATAATTCCTGCCTGCTCAGCTGCTTGATTATTGCCAGCTGAGCAGCATGATTCCTCACACCTGTGTTCCATGATTATTGCCTGCTGACTGTTTGATTCGTGCCTACTCAGCTCTTTGTTTATTGCCTCCAGAGGCACATGATCAGTGTATGATAGCAAACATGATCAGCGCATGATCTGTCACATGATCAGCGCCATTACGTCACGTGATCACTACATGATAGTCATGTGATCAGTCCATGGTCAGTCACGGTATCAGTGCATGATCAGCCACGTGATCAGTGCATGATCAGCACATGATCAGTGCATGATCAGTCATGTGATACGTGCATGATCAGCCACATGATCAGTGCATGATATCCACGTGATCAGTGCATGATCAGCCACGTGATCAGTGCATGATAGCCACGGGATCAGTGCATGATCAGTCACGTGATCATGTGTGATCAGCCACGTGATCAGTGCATGATGAGCCACGTGATCAGTGCAGGATCATTACGTGATCAGTGCATGATCAGTCACGTGACCAGTACATGGTGGCTACGTGATCGTTGCATGATCAGCCACGTGAGCAGAGCATGATAGCCACGTGGTCAGTGCATGATCAGTCACGTGATCAGTACATGATCAGTCACGTTACCAGTATATGGTTGCTACATGATCATTCCATGACGAGCCACGTGATCAGTGCATGATCGCCACGTGATGTGTGCATGATCACGTGATCAGTGCATGATCAGCCACGTGATCAGTGCATGATCTACGTGATCAGTGCATGATAGTCACGTGATCAGTGCATGATCAGCCACGTGATCAGTGCATGATCAGCCACGTGATCAGTGCATGATAGCCACGTGATCAGTGCATGATCAGTCACGTGAGCAGTGTATGATCAGCCACGTGATCAGTGCATGATCAGTCACGTGAACAGTGTATGATCAGCCACGTGATCAGTGCATGATATCCAAGTGATCAGTGCATGATCATCACGTGATCAGTGCATGATCAGCCACGTGAACAGTGCATGCTCAGTCACGTGATCTGGGCCTGCTGAGCTGCGTGATTACTGTCTGCTCATCTGCTTGACAATTGCCAGCTGAGCTGCACGATTCCTGCCTGTCATCTGCTTGACAATTGCAGCTGTGCTGCGTAATTCCTGCCTGCTCAGCTGCTTGATTATTGCCAGCTGAGCAGCATGATTCCTCACAGCTGTGTTCCATGATTATTGCCTGCTGACTGTTTGATTCGTGCCTACTCAGCTCTTTGTTTTTGCCTCCAGAGGCACATGATCAGTGTATGATAGCAAACATGATCAGTGCATGATCAGTCACATGATCAGCGCCATTAAGTCACGTGATCACTACATGATAGTCATGTGATCAGTCCATGCTCAGTCACGGTATCAGTGCATGATCAGCCACGTGATCAGTGCATGATCTGTCACAAGATTAGTGTATGATCATTCACGTGATCAGTGCACGGGCAGTCATGTGATCAGTGCATGATACAGACGTGAACAGTGCATGATCAGTCTCGTGATCAGTGCATGATAGCCACGTGATCAGTGCATGATCAGTCACCTGATGGGTGTATGATCATTCACGTGACTGTACATGGTAGCTACATGATCATTGCATGATCAGCCACGTGATCAGTGCATGATAGCCACGTGATCACTGCATGATCAGTCACGTGATCAGTGCATGATCAGTCAAGTGACCAGTACATGGTAGCTGCGTGATCATGGCATGATCAGTCACGTGATCAGTGCATGATCAGCCACGTGATCAGTGCATGACCAGGCACGTGATCAGTGTATGACCAGCCAAGTGATCAGTGCATGATAGCCACGTGATCAGTGCATGATCAGTCACGTGATCAGTGCATGATCAGTTATGTGATCAGTGTATGATCAGCCACGTGATCAGTGCATGATCAGCCACGTGATCAGTGCATGATCAGTTACGTGCTCAGTGCATGATCAGTCACGTGATCAGTACATGGTAGCTACGTGATCATTGCCTGATCAGCCACGTGATCAGTGCATGATAGCCAGGTGATCAGTGCATGATAGCCACGTGATCAGTGCATGATCAGTCATGTGATACGTGTGTGATCATCCACGTGATCAGTGCATGATATCCACGTGATCAGTGCATGACAGCCACGTGATCAGTGCATGAGAGCCACGGGATCAGTGCATGATCAGTCACGTGATACATGTGTGATCAGCCACGTGATCAGTGCATGATGAGCCACGTGATCAGTGCAGGATCAATACATGATCAGTGCATGATCAGTCACGTGACCAGTACATGGTTGCTACGTGATCGTTGCATGATCAGCCACGTGAGCAGAGCATGATAGCCTCGTGGTCAGTGCATGATCAGTCACGTGATCAGTACATGATCAGTCACGTAAACAGTGCATGATCATTTACGTGATCTTTGCATGATCAGTCACGTTACCAGTATATGGTTGCTACGTGATCATTCCATGACGAGCCATGTGAGCAGTGCATGATAGCCACGTGATGTGTGCATGAGTTACGTGAGCAGAGTATGATCAGCCACGTGATCAGTGCATGATATGTCACGTGACAGGTGTGTGATCAGCCACGTGAACAGTGCATGTTCAGCCACGTGATCAGTGCATGATAGCCACGTGATCAGTGCATGATCAGTTACGTGAGCAGTGTATGATCAGCCACGTGATCAGTGCATGGTCAGACACGTGAACAGGGTATGATCAGCCACGTGATCAGTGCATGATATCCAAGTGATCAGTACATGATCATCACGTGATCACTGTATGATCAGCCACGTGAACAGTGCATGCTCAGTCACGTGATCTGGGCCTGCTGAGCTGCGTGATTACTGTCTGCTCATCTGCTTGACAATTGCCAGCTGAGCTGCACGATTCCTGCCTGTCATCTGCTTGACAATTGCCAGCTGTGCTGCGTAATTCCTGCCTGCTCAGCTGCTTGATTATTGCCAGCTGAGCAGCATGATTCCTCACAGCTGTGTTCCATGATTATTGCCTGCTGACTGTTTGATTCGTGCCTACTCAGCTCTTTGTTTAGTGCCTCCAGAGGCACATGATCAGTGTATGATAGCAAACATGATCAGCGCATGATCAGTCACATGATCAGCGCCATTAAGTCACGTGATCACTACATGATAGTCATGTGATCAGTCCATGCTCAGTCACGGTATCAGTGCATGATCAGCCACGTGATCAGTGCATGATCTGTCACAAGATTAGTGTATGATCATCCACGTGATCAGTGCACGGGCAGTCATGTGATCAGTGCATGATATAGACGTGAACAGTGCATGATCAGTCGTGATCAGTGCATGATAGCCACGTGATCAGTGCATGATCAGTCACCTGATGGGTGTATGATCATTCACGTGACCTGTACATGGTAGCTACATGATCATTGCATGATCAGCCACGTGATAGTTCATGATAGCCACGTGATCACTGCATGATCAGTCACGTGATCAGTGCATGATCAGTCATGTGACCAGTACATGGTAGCTGCGTGATCATGGCATGATCAGCCACGTGAGCAGTGCATGATAGCCACGTGATCAGTGCATGATCAGACACGAGATCAGTGCATGATCAGTCACGTGATCAGTGCATGATCAGGCACGTGATCAGTGTATGTCAGCCAAGTGATCAGTGCATGATAGCCACGTGATCAGTGCATGATCAGTCACGTGATCAGTGCATGATCAGTTACGTGATCAGTGTATGATCAGCCACGTGATCAGTGCATGATCAGCCACGTGATCAGTGCATGATCAATTACGTGATCAGTGCATGATCAGTCACGTGACCAGTACATGGTAGCTACGTGATCATTGCCTGATCAGCCACATGATCAGTGCATGATAGCCACGTGATCAGTGCATGATCAGTCATGTGATGTGTGTGATCAGCCACGTGATCAGTGCATGATACCACGTGATCAGTGCATGACAGCCACGTGATCAGTGCATGATAGCCACGTGATCAGTGCATGATCAGTCACGTGATACATGTGTGATCAGCCACGTGATCAGTGCATGATGAGCCACGTGATCAGTGCATGATCAGTTACGTGATCAGTGCATGATCAGTCACGTGACCAGTACATGGTTGCTACGTGATCATTGCATGATCAGCCACGTGAGCAGTGCATGATAGCCACGTGATCAGTGCATGATCAGTCACGTGATCAGTGCATGATCAGTCACGTGAACAGTGCATGATCATTTACGTGATCAGTGCATGATCAGTCACGTGACCAGTATATGGTTGCTACGTGATCATTGCATGATCAGCCACGTGAGCAGTGCATGATAGCCACGTGATGTGTGCATGAGTTCGTGAGCAGAGTATGATCAGCCGCGTGATCAGTGCATGAGTGCCACGTGATCAGTGCATGATATGTCACGTGACAGGTGCATGATCAGCCACGTGAACAGTGCATGTTCAGCCACGTGATCAGTGCATGATAGCCACGTGATCAGTGCATGATCAGTTACGTGATCAGTGCATGATCAGCCACGTGATCAGTGCATGGTCAGTCACGTGAACAGTGTATGATCAGCCACGTGATCAGTGCATGATATCCAAGTGATCAGTACATGATCATCACGTGATCAGTGTATGATCAGCCACGTGAACAGTGCATGCTCAGTCACGTGATCTGGGCCTGCTGAGCTGCGTGATTACTGTCTGCTCATCTGCTTGACAATTGCCAGCTGAGCTGCACGATTCCTGCCTGTCATCTGCTTGACAATTGCCAGCTGTGCTGCGTAATTCCTGCCTGCTCAGCTGCTTGATTATTGCCAGCTGAGCAGCATGATTCCTCACACCTGAGTTCCATGATTATTGCCTGCTGACTGTTTGATTCGTGCCTACTCAGCTCTTTGTTTATGCCTCCAGAGGCACATGATCAGTGTATGATAGCAAACATGATCAGCGCATGATCAGTCACATGATCAGTGCCATTAAGTCACGTGATCACTACATGATAGTCATGTGATCAGTCCATGCTCAGTCACGGTATCAGTGCATGATCAGCCACGTGATCAGTGCATGATCTGTCACAAGATTAGTGTATGATCATCCACGTGATCAGTGCACGGGCAGTCATGTGATCAGTGCATATAGACGTGAACAGTGCATGACCAGTCTCGTGATCCGTGCATGATAGCCACGTGATCAGTGCATGATCAGTCACCTGATGGGTGTATGATCATTCACGTGACTACATGGTAGCTACATGATCATTGCATGATCAGCCACGTGAGTAGTTCATGATAGCCACGTGATCACTGCATGATCAGTCACGTGATCAGTGCATGATCAGTCATGTGACCAGTACATGGTAGCTGCGTGATCATGGCATGATAAGCCACGTGAGCAGTGCATGATAGCCACGTGATCAGTGCATGATCAGACACGAGATCAGTGCATGATCAGTCACGTGATCAGTGCATGATCAGCCACGTGATCAGTGCATGACCAGGCACGTGATCAGTGTATGACCAGCCAAGTGATCAGTGCATGATAGCCACGTGATCAGTGCATGATCAGTCACGTGATCAGTGCATGATCAGTTATGTGATCAGTGTATGATCAGCCACGTGATCAGTGCATGATCAGCCACGTGATCAGTGCATGATCAATTACGTGATCAGTGCATGATCAGTTACGTGACCAGTACATGGTAGCTCGTGATCATTGCCTGATCAACCACGTGATCAGTGCATGATAGCCACGTGATCAGTGCATGATAGCCACGTGATCAGTGCATGATCATCATGATCATGGCGATCAGCCACATGATCAGTGCATGATATCTGCATGATCAGTGCATGACAGCCGTGTCAGTGCATGAAGCACGGGATCAGTGCATGATCAGTCACGTGATCAGTGCGATCAGCCGTGATCAGTGCATGATGAGCCACGTGATCAGTGCAGGATCAGTCAGTGATCAGTGCATGATCAGTCACGTGACCAGTACATGGTAGCTACGTGATCAGTGCATGATCAGTCACGTGATCGGTATGATAGCCACGTGATCAGTGCATGATCAGTCACGTGATCTTTGCATGATCAGTCATGGATACCAGTATATGGTTGCTGTGATCATTCCATGACCCGTGAGCAGTGCATGATAGCCGCGTGATGTGTGCATGAGTTACGTGAGCAGAGTATGATCAGCCACGTGATCAGTGCATGAGTGCCACGTGATCAGTGCATGATATGCCACGTGACAGTGTGTGATCAGCCACGTGATCAGTGCATGTTCAGCCACGTGATCAGTGCATGATAGCCACGTGATCAGTGCATGATCAGTTACGTGAGCAGTGTATGATCAGCCACGTGATCAGTGCATGATCAGTCACGTGATCAGTGCATGATCAGCTGCGTGATCAGTGCATGATCAGCCACGTGATCAGTGCATGATCAGCCACGTGATCAGTGCATGATCAGCCACGTGAACAGTGCATGCTCAGTCACGTGATCTGGGCCTGCTGAGCTGCGTGATTACTGTCTGCTCATCTGCTTGACAATTGCCAGCTGAGCTGCACGATTCCTGCCTGTCATCTGCTTGACAATTGCCAGCTGTGCTGCGTAATTCCTGCCTGCTCAGCTGCTTGATTATTGCCAGCTGAGCAGCATGATTCCTCACACCTGAGTTCCATGATTATTGCCTGCTGACTGTTTGATTCGTGCCTACTCAGCTCTTTGTTTATTGCCTCCAGAGGCACATGATCAGTGTATGATAGCAAACATGATCAGCGCATGATCAGTCACATGATCAGCGCCATTAAGTCACGTGATCACTACATGATAGTCATGTGATCAGTCCATGCTCAGTCACGGTATCAGTGCATGATCAGCCACGTGATCAGTGCATGATCTGTCACAAGATTAGTGTATGATCATCCACGTGATCAGTGCAGGCAGTCATGTGATCAGTGCATGATATAGACGTGAACAGTGCTAGATCAGTCTCGTGATCAGTGCATGATAGCCACGTGATCAGTGCATGATCAGTCACCTGATGGGTGTATGATCATTCACGTGACCGTACATGGTAGCTACATGATCATTGCATGATCAGCCACGTGAGTAGTGCATGATAGCCACGTGATCACTGCATGATCAGTCACGTGATCAGTGCATGATCAGTCATGTGACCAGTACATGGTAGCTGCGTGATCATGGCATGATCAGCCACGTGAACAGTGCATGATAGCCACGTGATCAGTGCATGATCAGACACGAGATCAGTGCATGATCAGTCACGTGATCAGTGCATGATCAGCCACGTGATCAGTGCATGATCAGTCACGTGATCAGTGCATGATCAGGCACGTGATCAGTGTATGTTCAGCCACGTGATCAGTGCATGATAGCCACGTGATCAGTGCATGATCAGTCACGTGATCAGTGCATGATCAGTTACGTGATCAGTGCATGATCAGCCACGTGATCAGTGCATGATCAGCCACGTGATCAGTGCATGATCAGTTACGTGATCAGTGCATGATCAGTCACGTGATCAGTGCATGGTAGCTACGTGATCAGTGCATGATCAGCCACGTGATCAGTGCATGATAACCACGTGATCAGTGCATGATCAGTCACGTGATCAGTGCATGATCAGTCACGTGATCAGTGCATGATCAGCACGTGATCAGTGCATGATCAGCCACGTGATCAGTGCATGATCAGCTACGTGATCAGTGCATGATCAGTCACGTGATCAGTGCATGATAGCTACGTGATCAGTGCATGATCAGCCACGTGATCAGTGCATGATAGCCACGTGATCAGTGCATGATAGCCACGTGATCAGTGCATGATCAGTCACGTGATACGTGTATGATCAGCCACGTGATCAGTGCATGATATCCACGTGATCAGTGCATGATCAGCCACGTGATCAGTGCATGATAGCCACGTGATCAGTGCATGATCAGTCACGTGATACATGTGTGATCAGCCACGTGATCAGTGCATGATGAGCCACGTGATCAGTGCATGATCAATTACGTGATCAGTGCATGATCAGTCACGTGACCAGTACATGGTTGCTACGTGATCGTTGCATGATCAGCCACGTGAGCAGTGCATGATAGCCACGTGATCAGTGCATGATCAGTCACGTGATCAGTACATGATCAGTCACGTGAACAGTGCATGATCATTTACGTGATCTGTGCATGATCAGTCACGTGACCAGTATATGGTTGCTACGTGATCATTCCATGAGCCACGTGAGCAGTGCATGATAGCCACGTGATGTGTGCATGAGTTACGTGAGCAGAGTATGATCAGCCACGTGATCAGTGCATGAGTGCCACGTGATCAGTGCATGATATGTCACGTGACAGGTGTGTGATCAGCCACGTGAACAGTGCATGTTCAGCCACGTGATCAGTGCATGATAGCCACGTGATCAGTGCATGATCAGTTACGTGAGCAGTGTATGATCAGCCACGTGATCAGTGCATGGTCAGACGTGAACAGTGTATGATCAGCCACGTGATCAGTGCATGATATCCAAGTGATCAGTGCATGATCATCACGTGATCAGTGTATGATCAGCCACGTGAACAGTGCATGCTCAGTCACGTGATCTGGGCCTGCTGAGCTGCGTGATTACTGTCTGCTCATCTGCTTGACAATTGCCAGCTGAGCTGCACGATTCCTGCCTGTCATCTGCTTGACAATTGCCAGCTGTGCTGCGTAATTCCTGCCTGCTCAGCTGCTTGATTATTGCCAGCTGAGCAGCATGATTCCTCACACCTGAGTTCCATGATTATTGCCTGCTGACTGTTTGATTCGTGCCTACTCAGCTCTTTGTTTATTGCCTCCAGAGGCACATGATCAGTGTATGATAGCAAACATGATCAGCGCATGATCAGTCACATGATCAGCGCCATTAAGTCACGTGATCACTACATGATAGTCATGTGATCAGTCCATGCTCAGTCACGGTATCAGTGCATGATCAGCCACGTGATCAGTGCATGATCTGTCACATGATTAGTGTATGATCATCCACGTGATCAGTGCATGGGCAGTCATGTGATCAGTGCATGATATAGACGTGATCAGTGCATGATCAGTCACGTGATCAGTGCATGATAGCCACGTGATCAGTGCATGATCAGTCACCTGATGGGTGTATGATCATTCACGTGACCTGTACATGGTAGCTACATGATCATTGCATGATCAGCCACGTGAGTAGTGCATGATAGCCACGTGATCAGTGCATGATCAGTCACGTGATCAGTGCATGATCAGTCATGTGATCAGTGCATGATCAGCCACGTGATCAGTGCATGATCAGCCACGTGATCAGTGCATGATCAACGTGATCAGTGCATGATCATCACGTGATCAGTGCATGATAGCCACGTGATCAGTGCATGATCAGCCACGTGATCAGTGCATGATAGCCACGTGATCAGTGCATGATAGCCACGTGATCAGTGCATGATCAGTCACGTGATCAGTGCATGATCAGCCACGTGATCAGTGCATGATAGCCACGTGATCAGTGCATGATCAGCCACGTGATCAGTGCATGATAGCCACGTGATCAGTGCATGATCAGTCACGTGATCAGTGTGATCAGCCACGTGATCAGTGCATGATCAGCCACGTGATCAGTGCATGATCAGTGCCGTGATCAGTGCATGATCAGTCACGTGATCAGTACATGGTAGCTACGTGATCAGTGCATGATCAGCCACGTGATCAGTGCATGATAGCCACGTGATCAGTGCATGATCAGTCACGTGATCAGTGCATGATCAGTCACGTGATCAGTGCATGATCAGTTACGTGATCAGTGCATGATCAGTCACGTGACCAGTATATGGTCTACGTGATCAGTGCATGATCAGCCACGTGATCAGTGCATGATAGCCACGTGATCAGTGCATGAGTTACGTGATCAGTGCATGATCAGCCACGTGATCAGTGCATGATGCCACGTGATCAGTGCATGATCAGTTACGTGATCAGTGCATGATCAGCCACGTGATCAGTGCATGATCAGCCACGTGATCAGTGCATGATCAATTACGTGATCAGTGCATGATCAGTCACGTGACCAGTGCATGGTAGCTACGTGATCAGTGCATGATCAGCCACGTGATCAGTGCATGATAGCCACGTGATCAGTGCATGATAGCCACGTGATCAGTGCATGATCAGTCACGTGATCAGTGTGTGATCAGCCACGTGATCAGTGCATGATATCCACGTGATCAGTGCATGACAGCCACGTGATCAGTGCATGATAGCCACGTGATCAGTGCATGATCAGTCACGTGATCATGTGTGATCAGCCACGTGATCAGTGCATGATCAATTACGTGATCAGTGCATGATCAGTCACGTGACCAGTACATGGTTGCTACGTGATCGTTGCATGATCAGCCACGTGAGCAGTGCATGATAGCCACGTGATCAGTGCATGATCAGTCACGTGATCAGTGCATGATCAGTCACGTGATCAGTGCATGATCATTTACGTGATCAGTTGCATGATCAGTCACGTGACCAGTATATGGTTGCTACGTGATCATTCCATGACAGCCACGTGAGCAGTGCATGATAGCCACGTGATGTGTGCATGAGTTACGTGATCAGTGTATGATCAGCCACGTGATCAGTGCATGAGTGCCACGTGATCAGTGCATGATATGTCACGTGACAGGTGTGTGATCAGCCACGTGATCAGTGCATGTTCAGCCACGTGATCAGTGCATGATAGCCACGTGATCAGTGCATGATCAGTTACGTGAGCAGTGTATGATCAGCCACGTGATCAGTGCATGGTCAGACACGTGAACAGTGTATGATCAGCCACGTGATCAGTGCATGATATCCAAGTGATCAGTGCATGATCATCACGTGATCAGTGTATGATCAGCCACGTGAACAGTGCATGCTCAGTCACGTGATCAGGGCCTGCTGAGCTGCGTGATTACTGTCTGCTCATCTGCTTGACAATTGCCAGCTGAGCTGCACGATTCCTGCCTGTCATCTGCTTGACAATTGCCAGCTGTGCTGCGTAATTCCTGCCTGCTCAGCTGCTTGATTATTGCCAGCTGAGCAGCATGATTCCTCACACCTGAGTTCCATGATTATTGCCTGCTGACTGTTTGATTCGTGCCTACTCAGCTCTTTGTTTATTGCCTCCAGAGGCACATGATCAGTGTATGATAGCAAACATGATCAGCGCATGATCAGTCACATGATCAGCGCCATTAAGTCACGTGATCACTACATGATAGTCATGTGATCAGTCCATGCTCAGTCACGGTATCAGTGCATGATCAGCCACGTGATCAGTGCATGATCTGTCACATGATTAGTGTATGATCATCCACGTGATCAGTGCATGGGCAGTCATGTGATCAGTGCATGATATAGACGTGATCAGTGCATGATCAGTCACGTGATCAGTGCATGATAGCCACGTGATCAGTGCATGATCAGTCACCTGATGGGTGTATGATCATTCACGTGACCTGTACATGGTAGCTACATGATCATTGCATGATCAGCCACGTGAGTAGTGCATGATAGCCACGTGATCAGTGCATGATCAGTCACGTGATCAGTGCATGATCAGTCATGTGACCAGTACATGGTAGCTGCGTGATCATGGCATGATCAGCCACGTGATCAGTGCATGATAGCCACGTGATCAGTGCATGATCAGTCACGTGATCAGTGCATGATCAGTCACGTGATCAGTGCATGGTCAGCTACGTGATCAGTGCATGATCAGGCACGTGATCAGTGCATGATCAGCCACGTGATCAGTGCATGATAGCCACGTGATCAGTGCATGATCAGTCACGTGATCAGTGCATGATCAGTTACGTGATCAGTGCATGATCAGCCACGTGATCAGTGCATGATCAGCCACGTGATCAGTGCATGATCACCACGTGATCAGTGCATGATCAGTCACGTGATCAGTGCATGATAGCTACGTGATCAGTGCATGATCAGCCACGTGATCAGTGCATGATAGCCACGTGATCAGTGCATGATAGCCACGTGATCAGTGCATGATCAGTCACGTGATCAGTGCATGATCAGCCACGTGATCAGTGCATGATAGCACGTGATCAGTGCATGATCAGCCACGTGATCAGTGCATGATCAGCCACGTGATCAGTGCATGATCAGTCACGTGATCAGTGCATGATCAGCCACGTGATCAGTGCATGATCAGCCACGTGATCAGTGCATGATCAGCCACGTGATCAGTGCATGATCAGCACGTGATCAGTGCATGATAGCCACGTGATCAGTGCATGATCAGCCACGTGATCAGTGCATGATCAGTCACGTGATCAGTGCATGATCAGTCACGTGATCAGTGCATGATCAGGCACGTGATCAGTGCATGATCAGTTACGTGATCAGTGCATGATCAGTCACGTGATCAGTGCATGATAGCCACGTGATCAGTGCATGATCAGCACGTGATCAGTGCATGATCAGCCACGTGATCAGTGCATGATAGCCACGTGATCAGTGCATGATCAGTCACGTGATCGTGCATGATCAGCCACGTGATCAGTGCATGATATCCACGTGATCAGTGCATGATCAGCCACGTGATCAGTGCATGATGAGCCACGTGATCAGTGCATGATCAATTACGTGATCAGTGCATGATCAGTCACGTGACCAGTACATGGTTGCTACGTGATCGTTGCATGATCAGCCACGTGAGCAGTGCATGATAGCCACGTGATCAGTGCATGATCAGTCACGTGATCAGTACATGATCAGTCACGTGAACAGTGCATGATCATTTACGTGATCTTTGCATGATCAGTCACGTGACCAGTATATGGTTGCTACGTGATCATTCCATGACGAGCCACGTGAGCAGTGCATGATAGCCACGTGATGTGTGCATGAGTTACGTGAGCAGAGTATGATCAGCCACGTGATCAGTGCATGAGTGCCACGTGATCAGTGCATGATATGTCACGTGACAGGTGTGTGATCAGCCACGTGAACAGTGCATGTTCAGCCACGTGATCAGTGCATGATAGCCACGTGATCAGTGCATGATCAGTTACGTGAGCAGTGTATGATCAGCCACGTGATCAGTGCATGGTCAGACACGTGAACAGTGTATGATCAGCCACGTGATCAGTGCATGATATCCAAGTGATCAGTGCATGATCATCACGTGATCAGTGCATGATCAGCCACGTGAACAGTGCATGCTCAGTCACGTGATCTGGGCCTGCTGAGCTGCGTGATTACTGTCTGCTCATCTGCTTGACAATTGCCAGCTGAGCTGCACGATTCCTGCCTGTCATCTGCTTGACAATTGCCAGCTGTGCTGCGTAATTCCTGCCTGCTCAGCTGCTTGATTATTGCCAGCTGAGCAGCATGATTCCTCACACCTGAGTTCCATGATTATTGCCTGCTGACTGTTTGATTCGTGCCTACTCAGCTCTTTGTTTATTGCCTCCAGAGGCACATGATCAGTGTATGATAGCAAACATGATCAGCGCATGATCAGTCACATGATCAGCGCCATTAAGTCACGTGATCACTACATGATAGTCATGTGATCAGTCCATGCTCAGTCACGGTATCAGTGCATGATCAGCCACGTGATCAGTGCATGATCTGTCACAAGATTAGTGTATGATCATCCACGTGATCAGTGCATGGGCAGTCATGTGATCAGTGCATGATAGACGTGATCAGTGCATGATCAGTCGTGATCAGTGCATGATAGCCATACGTGATCATGCATGATGGGTGTATGATCATTCACGTGACCTGTACATGGTAGCTACATGATCATTGCATGATCAGCCACGTGAGTAGTGCATGAGCCACGTGATCAGTGCATGATCAGTCACGTGATCAGTGCATGATCAGTCATGTGACCAGTACATGGTAGCTGCGTGATCATGGCATGATCAGCCACGTGAGCAGTGCATGATAGCCACGTGATCAGTGCATGATCAGTCACGTGATCAGTGCATGATCAGTCACGTGATCAGTGCATGATCAGCCACGTGATCAGTGCATGATCAGGCACGTGATCAGTGTATGTCAGCCACGTGATCAGTGCATGATAGCCACGTGATCAGTGCATGATCAGTCACGTGATCAGTGCATGATCAGTTACGTGATCAGTGCATGATCAGCCACGTGATCAGTGCATGATCAGCCACGTGATCAGTGCATGATCAGTTACGTGATCAGTGCATGATCAGTCACGTGACCAGTGCATGATAGCTCGTGATCAGTGCATGATCAGCCACGTGATCAGTGCATGATAGCCACGTGATCAGTGCATGATGCCACGTGATCAGTGCATGATCAGTCACGTGATCAGTGTGTGATCAGCCACGTGATCAGTGCATGATATCCACGTGATCAGTGCATGATCAGCCACGTGATCAGTGCATGATCAGCCACGTGATCAGTGCATGATCAGCCACGTGATCAGTGCATGATCAGTCACGTGATCAGTGCATGATCAGCCACGTGATCAGTGCATGATCAGCCACGTGATCAGTGCATGATCAGCCACGTGATCAGTGCATGATAGCCACGTGATCAGTGCATGATCAGTCACGTGATCAGTGCATGATCAGTCACGTGATCAGTGCATGATCAGCCACGTGATCAGTGCATGATCAGCCACGTGATCAGTGCATGATCAATTACGTGATCAGTGCATGATCAGTCACGTGATCAGTGCATGATTGCTACGTGATCATTGCATGATCAGCCACGTGATCAGTGCATGATAGCCACGTGATCAGTGCATGATCACCACGTGATCAGTGCATGATCAGTCACGTGATCAGTGCATGATGTGTACATGATCAGTGCATGATAGCCACGTGATCAGTGCATGATCAGCCACGTGATCAGTGCATGATAGCCACGTGATCAGTGCATGATCAGTTACGTGATCAGTGCATGATCAGTCACGTGATCAGTGCATGATCAGCCACGTGATCAGTGCATGATCAGGCACGTGATCAGTGCATGATCAGCCACGTGATCAGTGCATGATAGCCACGTGATCAGTGCATGATCAGTCACGTGATCAGTGCATGATCAGTCACGTGATCAGTGCATGATCAGCCACGTGATCAGTGCATGATCAGCCACGTGATCAGTGCATGATCAATCACGTGATCAGTGCATGATCAGTCACGTGACCAGTACATGGTAGCTACGTGATCATTGCATGATCAGCCACGTGATCAGTGCATGATAGCCACGTGATCAGTGCATGATCAGCCACGTGATCAGTGCATGATCAGTCATGTGATACGTGTGTGATCAGCCACGTGATCAGTGCATGATATCCACGTGATCAGTGCATGATCAGCCACGTGATCAGTGCATGATGAGCCACGTGATCAGTGCAGGATCAATTACGTGATCAGTGCATGATCAGTCACGTGACCAGTACATGGTTGCTACGTGATCGTTGCATGATCAGCCACGTGAGCAGAGCATGATAGCCACGTGATCAGTGCATGATCAGTCACGTGATCAGTACATGATCAGTCACGTGAACAGTGCATGATCATTTACGTGATCTTTGCATGATCAGTCACGTGACCAGTATATGGTAGCGTGATCATTCCATGACAGCCACGTGAGCAGTGCATGATAGCCACGTGATGTGTGCATGAGTTACGTGAGCAGAGTATGATCAGCCACGTGATCAGTGCATGAGTGCCACGTGATCAGTGCATGATATGTCACGTGACAGGTGTGTGATCAGCCACGTGAACAGTGCATGTTCAGCCACGTGATCAGTGCATGATAGCCACGTGATCAGTGCATGATCAGTTACGTGAGCAGTGTATGATCAGCCACGTGATCAGTGCATGGTCAGACACGTGAACAGTGTATGATCAGCCACGTGATCAGTGCATGATATCCAAGTGATCAGTGCATGATCATCACGTGATCAGTGTATGATCAGCCACGTGAACAGTGCATGCTCAGTCACGTGATCTGGGCCTGCTGAGCTGCGTGATTACTGTCTGCTCATCTGCTTGACAATTGCCAGCTGAGCTGCACGATTCCTGCCTGTCATCTGCTTGACAATTGCCAGCTGTGCTGCGTAATTCCTGCCTGCTCAGCTGCTTGATTATTGCCAGCTGAGCAGCATGATTCCTCACACCTGAGTTCCATGATTATTGCCTGCTGACTGTTTGATTCGTGCCTACTCAGCTCTTTGTTTATTGCCTCCAGAGGCACATGATCAGTGTATGATAGCAAACATGATCAGCGCATGATCAGTCACATGATCAGCGCCATTAAGTCACGTGATCACTACATGATAGTCATGTGATCAGTCCATGCTCAGTCACGGTATCAGTGCATGATCAGCCACGTGATCAGTGCATGATCTGTCACAAGATTAGTGTATGATCATCCGTGATCAGTGCATGGGCAGTCATGTGATCAGTGCATGATATAGACGTGATCAGTGCATGATCAGTCACGTGATCAGTGCATGATAGCCACGTGATCAGTGCATGATCAGTCACCTGATGGGTGTATGATCATTCACGTGACCTGTACATGGTAGCTACATGATCACATGATCAGCCACGTGAGTAGTGCATGATAGCCACGTGATCAGTGCATGATCAGTCACGTGATCAGTGCATGATCAGTCATGTGATCAGTGCATGATCAGCCACGTGATCAGTGCATGATCAGCCACGTGATCAGTGCATGATCAGCCACGTGATCAGTGCATGATCAGTCACGTGATCAGTGCATGATCAGCCACGTGATCAGTGCATGATCAGCCACGTGATCAGTGCATGATCAGCCACGTGATCAGTGCATGATAGCCACGTGATCAGTGCATGATCAGACGTGATCAGTGCATGATCAGCCACGTGATCAGTGCATGATCAGCCACGTGATCAGTGCATGATCAGCCACGTGATCAGTGCATGATCAGCCACGTGATCAGTGCATGATAGCACGTGATCAGTGCATGATCAGCCACGTGATCAGTGCATGATAAGCCACGTGATCAGTGCATGATCAGTTACGTGATCAGTGCATGATCAGTCACGTGACCAGTACATGGTAGCCACGTGATCATTGCATGATCAGCCACGTGATCAGTGCATGATAGCCACGTGATCAGTGCATGATCAGTCACGTGATCAGTGCATGATCAGTCACGTGATCAGTGCATGATCAGCCACGTGATCAGTGCATGATCAGTCACGTGACAGTATAGTGCACGTGATCAGTGCATGACCACGTGATCAGTGCATGATAGCCACGTGATCAGTGTGCATGAGTTACGTGATCAGTGTGATCAGCCACGTGATCAGTGCATGATGCCACGTGATCAGTGCATGATCAGTCACGTGATCAGTGCATGATCAGCCACGTGATCAGTGCATGATCAGCCACGTGATCAGTGCATGATCAGCCACGTGATCAGTGCATGATCAGTCACGTGATCAGTGCATGGTAGCTACGTGATCAGTGCATGATCAGCCACGTGATCAGTGCATGATAGCCACGTGATCAGTGCATGATCAGCCACGTGATCAGTGCATGATCAGCCACGTGATCAGTGCATGATCAGCCACGTGATCAGTGCATGATAGCCACGTGATCAGTGCATGACAGCCACGTGATCAGTGCATGATCAGTCACGTGATCAGTGTGATCAGCCACGTGATCAGTGCATGATGACGTGATCAGTGCATGATCAATTACGTGATCAGTGCATGATCAGTCACGTGACCAGTACATGGTTGCTCGTGATCAGTGCATGATCAGCCACGTGATCAGTGCATGATAGCCACGTGATCAGTGCATGATCAGTCACGTGATCAGCATGATCAGTCACGTGATCAGTGCATGATCATTCGTGATCAGTGCATGATCAGTCACGTGATCAGTATATGGTTGCTACGTGATCATTCCATGACAGCCACGTGAGCAGTGCATGATAGCCACGTGATGAGTGCATGAGTTACGTGATCAGTGTATGATCAGCCACGTGATCAGTGCATGATGCCACGTGATCAGTGCATGATAGTCACGTGACAGTGTGTGATCAGCCACGTGATCAGTGCATGATCAGCCACGTGATCAGTGCATGATAGCCACGTGATCAGTGCATGATCAGTTACGTGAGCAGTGTATGATCAGCCACGTGATCAGTGCATGGTCAGACACGTGAACAGTGTATGATCAGCCACGTGATCAGTGCATGATATCCAAGTGATCAGTGCATGATCATCACGTGATCAGTATGATCAGCCACGTGAACAGTGCATGCTCAGTCACGTGATCTGGGCCTGCTGAGCTGCGTGATTACTGTCTGCTCATCTGCTTGACAATTGCCAGCTGAGCTGCACGATTCCTGCCTGTCATCTGCTTGACAATTGCCAGCTGTGCTGCGTAATTCCTGCCTGCTCAGCTGCTTGATTATTGCCAGCTGAGCAGCATGATTCCTCACACCTGAGTTCCATGATTATTGCCTGCTGACTGTTTGATTCGTGCCTACTCAGCTCTTTGTTTATTGCCTCCAGAGGCACATGATCAGTGTATGATAGCAAACATGATCAGCGCATGATCAGTCACATGATCAGCGCCATTAAGTCACGTGATCACTACATGATAGTCATGTGATCAGTCCATGCTCAGTCACGGTATCAGTGCATGATCAGCCACGTGATCAGTGCATGATCTGTCACATGATTAGTGTATGATCATCCACGTGATCAGTGCATGGGCAGTCATGTGATCAGTGCATGATATAGACGTGATCAGTGCATGATCAGTCACGTGATCAGTGCATGATAGCCACGTGATCAGTGCATGATCAGTCACCTGATGGGTGTATGATCATTCACGTGACCTGCATGGTAGCTACATGATCATTGCATGATCAGCCACGTGAGTAGTGCATGATAGCCACGTGATCAGTGCATGATCAGTCACGTGATCAGTGCATGATCAGTCATGTGACAGTACATGGTAGCTGCGTGATCATGCATGATCAGCCACGTGATCAGTGCATGATAGCCACGTGATCAGTGCATGATCAGCCACGTGATCAGTGCATGATCAGTCACGTGATCAGTGCATGATCAGCACGTGATCAGTGCATGATCAGGCACGTGATCAGTGCATGATCAGCCACGTGATCAGTGCATGATAGCCACGTGATCAGTGCATGATCAGTCACGTGATCAGTGCATGATCAGTCATGTGATCAGTGCATGATCAGCCACGTGATCAGTGCATGATCAGCCACGTGATCAGTGCATGATCAGTCACGTGATCAGTGCATGATCAGTCACGTGACCAGTACATGGTAGCTACGTGATCATTGCATGATCAGCCACGTGATCAGTGCATGATAGCCACGTGATCAGTGCATGATAGCCCACGTGATCAGTGCATGATCAGTCACGTGATCAGTGTGTGATCAGCCACGTGATCAGTGCATGATATCCACGTGATCAGTGCATGATTGTGCATGATCAGTGCATGATGAGCCACGTGATCAGTGCATGATCAATTACGTGATCAGTGCATGATCAGTCACGTGACCAGTACATGGTTGCTACGTGATCGTTGCATGATCAGCCACGTGAGCAGAGCATGATAGCCACGTGATCAGTGCATGATCAGTCACGTGATCAGTACATGATCAGTCACGTGAACAGTGCATGATCATTCGTGATCAGTGCATGATCAGTCACGTGACCAGTATATGGTTTCGTGATCATTCCATGATGACCACGTGAGCAGTGCATGATAGCCACGTGATGCATGATGTGAGTTGCGTGAGCAGAGTATGATCAGCTACGTGATCAGTGCATGATATGTCACGTGACAGGTGTGTGATCAGCCACGTGAACAGTGCATGTTCAGCCACGTGATCAGTGCATGATAGCCACGTGATCAGTGCATGATCAGTTACGTGAGCAGTGTATGATCAGCCACGTGATCAGTGCATGGTCAGACACGTGAACAGTGTATGATCAGCCACGTGATCAGTGCATGATATCCAAGTGATCAGTGAATGATCATCACGTGATCAGTGTATGATCAGCCACGTGAACAGTGCATGCTAAGTCACGTGATCTGGGCCTGCTGAGCTGCGTGATTACTGTCTGCTCATCTGCTTGACAATTGCCAGCTGAGCTGCACGATTCCTGCCTGTCATCTGCTTGACAATTGCCAGCTGTGCTGCGTAATTCCTGCCTGCTCAGCTGCTTGATTATTGCCAGCTGAGCAGCATGATTCCTCACAGCTGAGTTCCATGATTATTGCCTGCTGACTGTTTGATTCGTGCCTACTCAGCTCTTTGTTTATTGCCTCCAGAGGCACATGATCAGTGTATGATAGCAAACATGATCAGCGCATGATCAGTCACATGATCAGCGCCATTAAGTCACGTGATCACTACATGATAGTCATGTGATCAGTCCATGCTCAGTCACGGTATCAGTGCATGATCAGCCACGTGATCAGTGCATGATCTGTCACATGATTAGTGTATGATCATCCACGTGATCAGTGCATGGGCAGTCATGTGATCAGTGCATGATATAGACGTGATCAGTGCATGATCAGTCTCGTGATCAGTGCATGATAGCCACGTGATCAGTGCATGATCAGTCACCTGATGGGTGTATGATCATTCACGTGACCTGTACATGGTAGCTACATGATCATTGCATGATCAGCCACGTGATAGTGCATGATAGCCACGTGATCACTGCATGATCAGTCACGTGATCAGTGCATGATCAGTCATGTGACCAGTACATGGTAGCTGCGTGATCATGGCATGATCAGCCACGTGATCAGTGCATGATAGCCACGTGATCAGTGCATGATCAGTCACGTGATCAGTGCATGATCAGTCACGTGATCAGTGCATGATCAGCCACGTGATCAGTGCATGATCCAGCCACGTGATCAGTGCATGATAGCCAGTGATCAGTGCATGATCAGTCACGTGATCAGTGCATGATCAGTCATGTGATCAGTGCATGATCAGCCACGTGATCAGTGCATGATCAGCCACGTGATCAGTGCATGATCAATTACGTGATCAGTGCATGATCAGTCACGTGACCAGTGCATGAGCTCACGTGATCATTGCATGATCAGCCACGTGTCAGTGCATGATGCCACGTGATCAGTGCATGATCAGTCATGTGATAGTGCATGATCAGCCACGTGATCAGTGCATGATATCCACGTGATCAGTGCATGACAGCCACGTGATCAGTGCATGATAGCCACGTGATCAGTGCATGATCAGTCACGTGATACAGTGCATGATCAGCCACGTGATCAGTGCATGATGAGCCACGTGATCAGTGCATGATCAATTACGTGATCAGTGCATGATCAGTCACGTGACCAGTACATGGTTGCTACGTGATCGTTGCATGATCAGCCACGTGAGCAGTGCATGATAGCCACGTGATCAGTGCATGATCAGTCACGTGATCAGTACATGATCAGTCACGTGAACAGTGCATGATCATTTACGTGATCAGTGCATGATCAGTCACGTGACAGTATATGGTTGCTACGTGATCATTCCATGACGAGCACGTGAGCAGTGCATGATAGCCACGTGATGTGTGCATGAGTTACGTGAGCAGAGTATGATCAGCCACGTGATCAGTGCATGAGTGCCACGTGATCAGTGCATGATATGTCACGTGACAGTGTGTGATCAGCCACGTGACAGTGCATGTTCAGCCACGTGATCAGTGCATGATAGCCACGTGATCAGTGCATGATCAGTTCGTGAGCAGTGCATGATCAGCCACGTGATCAGTGCATGGTGGTCACGTGAACAGTGTGTGATCAGCGTGATCAGTGCATGATCAGCCACGTGATCAGTGCATGATCAGTCACGTGATCAGTGCATGATCAGCCACGTGAACAGTGCATGCTCAGTCACGTGATCTGGGCCTATGAGCTGCGTGATTGCTGTCTGTCATCTGCTTGACAATTGCCAGCTGAGCTGCACGATTCCTGCCTGTCATCTGCTTGACAATTGTCAGCTGTGCTGCGTAATTCCTGCCTGCTCAGCTGCTTGATTATTGCCAGCTGAGCAGCATGATTCCTCACACCTGAGTTCCATGATTATTGCCTGCTGACTGTTTGATTCGTGCCTACTCAGCTCTTTGTTTATTGCCTCCAGAGCACATGATCAGTGTATGATAGCAAACATGATCAGCGCATGATCAGTCACATGATCAGCGCCATTAAGTCACGTGATCACTACATGATAGTCATGTGATCAGTCCATGCTCAGTCACGGTATCAGTGCATGATCAGCCACGTGATCAGTGCATGATCATCACAGATTATGTGATCATCCACGTGTCAGTGCGGGCAGTCATGTGATCAGTGCATGATATAGACGTGATCAGTGCATGATCAGTCCACGTGATCAGTGTCATGATAGCCACGTGATCAGTGCATGATCAGTCACCTGATGGGTGTATGATCAGTCACGTGACAGTACATGGTAGCTACATGATCATTGCATGATCAGCCGTGAGTAGTGCATGATAGCGTGATCAGCATGATCAGTCCACGTGATCAGTGCATGATCAGTCACGTGACCAGTGCATGGTAGCTGCGTGATCATGGCATGATCAGCCGTGAGCAGTGCATGATAGCCACGTGATCAGTGCATGATCAGACACGGATCAGTGCATGATCAGTCACATGATCAGTGCATGATCATCCACGTGATCAGTGCATGATCAGCACGTGATCAGTGCATGTCAGCCACGTGATCAGTGCATGATAGCCAGCGTGATCTTGCATGTGATCAGTCACGTGATCAGTGCATGATCAGTTACGTGATCAGTGTATGATCAGCCACGTGATCAGTGCATGATCAGCCACATGATCAGTGCATGATCAATTCGATGATCAGTGCATGATCAGTCAAGTGACCAGTACATGGTAGCTCGTGATCATTGCATGATCAGCCACGTGATCAGTGCATGATAGCCACGTGATCAGTGCATGAGCCACGTGATCAGTGCATGATCAGTCATGTGATACGTGTGTGATCAGCCACGTGATCAGTGCATGATGAGCCACGTGATCAGTGCATGATCAGCCACGTGATCAGTGCAT
>NW_026894825.1:0-72868 GCF_032452875.1 Bos javanicus
TGCTTCTGTCATGCTGATCACGTAACTGATCATGCACTGATCACGTGACTGATCATGCACTGTCACGTGGCTGATCATGCACTGATCACTTGGCTGATCATGCGCACGATCACGTGCCTGGTCATACTGATCACGTGGCTGATCACACTGATCACGTGACTGATCATGCACTGATCGTGTCTGATCATGCACTGATCACGTGACTGATCATGCACTGATCTCGTGTCTGATCATGCACTGATCACGTGGCTTATCATGCACTGCTCCGTGGCTGATCATGCCATGATCACGCAGCTACCATGTACTGGTCACATGACTGATCATGCACTGATCACGTGACTGATCATGCAGTGATCACGTGGCTATCATGAACTACTCACGTGGCTGATCATGCAATGATCATGTAGCTACCATGTACAGGTCACGTGAATGATCATACACCCATCAGGTGACTGATCATGCACTGATCACGTGGCTATCATGCACGGATCACGAGACTGATCATGCACTGTTCACGTCTATATCATGCACTGATCACATGACTGCCCGTGCACTGATCACGTGGATGATCATGCACTAATCTTGTGACAGATCATGCACTGATCACGTGGCTGATCATGCACTGATACCGTGACTGAGCATGGACTGATCACATGACTATCATGTAGTGATCACGTGACTTAATGGCGCTGATCATGTGACTGATCATGCGCTGATCATGTTTGCTATCATACACTGATCATGTGCCTCTGGAGGCAATAAACAAAGAGCTGAGTAGGCACGAATCAAACAGTCAGCAGGCAATAATCATGGAACTCAGGTGTGAGGAATCATGCTGCTCAGCTGGCAATAATCAAGCAGCTGAGCAGGCAGGAATTACGCAGCACAGCTGGCAATTGTCAAGCAGATGACAGGCAGGAATCGTGCAGCTCAGCTGGCAATTGTCAAGCAGATGAGCAGACAGTAATCACGCAGCTCAGCAGGCCCAGATCACGTGACTGAGCATGCACTGTTCACGTGGCTGATCATACACTGATCGCGTGATGATCATGCACTGATCACTTGGATATGCACTGATCACGTGGCTGATCATACACTGTTCACGTGTCTGACCATGCACTGATCACGTGGCTGATCATGCACTGCTCACGTAACTGATCATGCACTGATCACGTGGCTATCATGCACTGATCACGTGGCTGAACATGCACTGTTCACGTGGCTGATCACACCTGTCACGTGACATATCATGCACTGATCACGTGGCACTCATGCACTGATCACGTGGCTGATCATACTCTGCTCACGTAACTCATGCACATCATGCACGTGGCTATCATGCACTGCTCACGTGGCTCGTCATGGAATGATCACGTAGCAACCATATACTGGTAGCGTGACTGATCATGCAAAGATCACGCAAATGATCATGCACTGTTCACGTGACTGATCATGTACTGATCACGTGACTGATCATGCACTGGCCACGTGGCTATCATGCTCTGCTCACGTGGCTGATCATGCAACTGATCCACGTAGCAACCATGTACTGGTCGCGTGACTGATCATGCACTGATCACGTAATTGATCCTGCACTGATCACGTGGCTCATCATGCACTGATCACGTGGCTGATCACACATGTATCACGTGACTGATCATGCACTGATCCGTGGCTCTCATGCACTGATCGTGGCTATGCACTGATCACGTGGATATCATGCACTGATCATGTGGCTGATCATACACTATCACGTGACTGATCATGCACTGATCGTGGCTATCATGCACTGATCACGTGGCTATCATGCACTGATCACATGGCTTATCAGGCACTGATCACGTGGCTGATCATGCACTGGTCGTAACTGATCATGCACTGATCACGTGCTGATCATGCACTGATCACGTGGCTATCATGCACTGATCACTTGGCTGATCATACACTGATCACGTGCCTGGTCATGCACTGATCACGTGGCTGATCATGCACTGATCACGGACTGATCATGCACTGATCTCGTGTCTGATCATGCACTGATCACGTGGCTATCATGCACTGCTCACGTGGCTGATCATGCCATGATCACGTGAGCTACCATGTACTGGTCACATGACTGATCATGCACTGATCACGTGACTGATCATGCACTGATCACGTGGCTATCATGAACTGCTCACGTGGCTGATCATGCAATGATCATGCTCCATGTACGGTCACGTGAATGATCATACACCCATCAGGTGACTGATCATGCACTGATCACGTGGCTATCATGCACTGATCACGAGACTGATCATGCACTGTTCACGTCTATATCATGCACTGATCACATGACTGCCCGTGCACTGATCACGTGGATGATCATACACTAATCTTGTGACAGATCATGCACTGATCACGTGGCTGATCATACACTTATCACGTGACTGATCATGCACTGATCACGTGCTCTCATGCACTGATCACGTGGCTGATCATGCACTGATCACGTGGCTGATCATACACTGATCACGTAACTGATCATGCACTGATCACGTGACTGATCATGCACTGATCACGTGGCTATCATGCACTGATTACTTGGCTGGACATACACTGATCACGTGCCTGGTCATGCACTGATCACGTGGCTGATCATGCACTGATCACGTGACTGATCATGCACTGATCTCGTGTCTCATCATGTACTGATCACGTGGCTATCATGCACTGCTCACGTGGCTGATCATGCCATGATCACGCATCTACCATGTACTGGTCACATGACTGATCATGCACTGATCACGTGACTGATCATGCAGTGATCACGTGGCTATCATGAACTACTCACGTGGTTGATCATGCAATGATCATGTAGCTACATGTACAGGTCACGTGAATGATCATACACCCATCAGGTGACTGATCATGCACTGATCACGTGGCTATCATGCACTGATCACGAGACTGGTCATGCACTGTTCACGTCTATATCATGCACTGATCACATGACTGCCATGCACTGATCACGTGGATGATCATGCACTGATCTTGTGACAGATCATGCACTGATCACGTGGCTGATCATGCACTGATACCGTGACTGAGCATGGACTGATCACGTGACTATCATGTAGTGATCACGTGACTTAATGGCGCTGATCATGTGACTGATCATGCGCTGATCATGTTTGCTATCATGCACTGATCATGTGCCTCTGGAGGCAATAAACAAAGAGCTGAGTAGGCGCGAATCAAACAGTCAGCAGGCAATAATCATGGAACTCAGGTGTGAGGAATCATGCTGCTCAGCTGGTAATAATCAAGCAGCTGAGCAGGCAGGAATTATGCAGCACAGCTGGCAATTGTCAAGCAGATGACAGGCAGGAATCGTGCAGCTCAGCTGGCAATTGTCAAGCAGATGAGCAGACAGTAATCACGCAGCTCAGCAGGCCCAGATCACGTGACTGAGCATGCACTGTTCACGTGGCTGATCATGCACTGATCACGTGATGATCATGCACTGATCACTTGGATATCATGCACTGATCACGTGGCTGATCATGCACTGTTCACGTGTCTGACCATGCACTGATCACGTGGCTGATCATACACTGCTCACGTGACTGATCATGCACTGATCACGTGGCTATCATGCACTGATCACGTGGCTGAACATGCACTGTTCACGTGGCTGATCACACACCTGTCACGTGACATATCATGCACTGATCACGTGGCACTCATGCACTGATCACGTGGCTGATCATACTCTGCTCACTCATGCACACATCACGTGGCTATCATGCACTGCTCACGTGGCTCGTCATGGAATGATCACGTAGCAACCATATACTGGTAACGTGACTGATCATGCAAATCACGTAAATGATCATGCACTGTTCACGTGTCTGATCATGTACTGATCACCTGACTGATCATGCGCTGACCACGTGGCTATCATGCTCTGCTCACGTGGCTGATCATGCACGATCACGTAGCAACCATGTACTGGTCACGTGACTGATCATGCACTGATCACGTAATTGATCCTGCACTGATCACGTGGCTCATCATGCACTGATCACGTGGCTGATCACATGTATCACGTGACTGATCATGCACTGATCCCGTGGCTCTCATGCACTGATCACGTGGCTGTCATGTACTGATCACGTGGATATCATACTGATCATGTGGCTGATCACACGTATCACATGACTGATCATGCACTGATCACGTGGCTATCATGCACTGATCACGTGGCTATCATGCACTGATCACGTGGCTTATCAGGCAATGATCACGTAGCTACCATGTACTGGTCACGTAACTGATCATGCACTGAGCACGTAATTGATCATGCACTGATCATGTGGCTGATCATGCACTGATCACGTGGCTGATCATACACTGATCACGTAACTGATCATGCACTGATCACGTGACTGATCATGCACTGATCACGTGGCTATCATACACTGATCACGTGGCTGGACATGCACTGATCACGTGGCTGGTCATGCACTGATCACGTGACTGATCATGCACTGATCTCGTGTCTGATCATGCACTGATCGTGGCTATCATGCACTGCTCACGTGGCTGATCATGCCATGATCACGTGCACTACCATGTACTGTCACATGACTGATCATGCACTGATCACGTGACTGATCATGCAGTGATCACGTGGCTATCATGAACTACTCACGTGGCTGATCATGCAATGATCATGTAGCTACCATGTACAAGTCACGTGAATGATCATACACCCATCAGGTGACTGATCATGCACTGATCACGTGGCTATCATGCACTGATCACGAGACTGATCATGCACTGTTCACGTCTATATCATGCACTGATCACATGACTGCCCGTGCACTGATCACGTGGATGATCATACACTAATCTTGTGACAGATCATGCACTGATCACGTGGCTGATCATGCACTGATACCGTGACTGAGCATGGACTGATCACATGACTATCATGTAGTGATCACGTGACTTAATGGCGCTGATCATGTGACTGATCATGCGCTGATCATGTTTGCTATCATACACTGATCATGTGCCTCTGGAGGCAATAAACAAAGAGTTGAGTAGGCACGAATCAAACAGTCAGCAGGCAATAATCATGGAACACAGTGTGAGGAATCATGCTGCTCAGCTGGCAATAATCAAGCAGCTGAGCAGGCAGGAATTACGCAGCACAGCTGGCAATTGTCAAGCAGATGACAGGCAGGAATCGTGCAGCTCAGCTGGCAATTGTCAAGCAGATGAGCAGACAGTAATCACGCAGCTCAGCAGGCCCAGATCACGTGACTGAGCATGCACTGTTCACGTGGCTGATCATACACTGATCACGTGATGATCATGCACTGATCACTTGGATATCATGCACTGATCACGTGGCTGATCATACACTGTTCACGTGTCTGACCATGCACTGATCACGTGGCTGATCATACACTGCTCACGTAACTGATCATGCACTGATCACGTGGCTATCATGCACTGATCACGTGGCTGAACATGCACTGTTCACGTGGCTGATCACACACCTGTCACGTGACATATCATGCACTGATCACGTGGCACTCATGCACTGATCACGTGGCTGATCATACTCTGCTCACGTCACTCATGCACACATCACGTGGCTATCATGCACTGCTCACGTGGCTCGTCATGGAATGATCACGGCAACCATATACTGGTAACGTGACTGATCATGCAGAGATCACGTAAATGATCATGCACTGTTCACGTGACTGATCATGTACTGATCACGTGACTGATCATGCACTGATCACGTGGCTATCATGCTCTGCTCACGTGGCTGATCATGCAACGATCACGCAACCATGTACTGGTCACGTGACTGATCATGCACTGATCACGTAATTGATCCTGCACTGATCACGTGGCTCATCATGCACTGATCACGTGGCTGATCACACATGTATCACGTGACTGATCATGCACTGATCCCGTGGCTCTCATGCACTGATCACGTGGCTGTCATGCACTGCTCACGTGGATATCATGCACTGATCACGTGGCTGATCACACTAGTATCACATGACTGATCATGCACTGATCACGTGGCTATCATGCACTGATCACGTGGCTATCATGCACTGATCATGTGGCTGATCAGGCAATGATCACTTAGCTACCATGTACTGGTCACGTGACTGATCATGCACTGATCACGGAATGATCATGCACTGATCATGTGGCTTATCATGCACTGATCACGTGGCTGATCATGCACTGATCACATAACTGATCATGCACTGATCACGTGACTGATCATGCACTGATCACGTGGCTATCATGCACTGATCACTTGGCTGGACATACACTGATCACGTGTCTGGTCATGCACTGATCACGTGGCTGATCATGCACTGATCACGTGACTGATCATGCACTGATCTCGTGTCTGATCATGCACTGGTCACGTGGCTATCATGCACTGCTCACGTGGCTGATCATGCCTGATCACAGCTACCATGTACTGGTCACATGACTGATCATGCACTGATCACGTGACTGATCATGCAGTGATCATGTGGCTATCATGAACTACTCAAGTGGCTGATCATGCAATGATCATGTAGCTACCATGTACAGGTCACGTGAATGATCATACACCCATCAGGTGACTGATCATGCACTGATCACGTGGCTATCATGCACTGATCACGAGACTGATCAAGCACTGTTCACGTCTATATCATGCACTGATTACATGACTGCACGTGCACTGATCACGTGGATGATCATACACTAATCTTGTGATAGATCATGCACTGATCACGTGGCTGATCATGCACTGATACCGTGACTGAGCATGGACTGATCACATGACTATCATGTAGTGATCACGTGACTTAATGGCGCTGATCATGTAACTGATCATGCGCTGATCATGTTTGCTATCATACACTGATCATGTGCCTCTGGAGGCAATAAACAAAGAGCTGAGTAGGCACGAATCAAACAGTCAGCAGGCAATAATCATGGAACTCAGGTGTGAGGAATCATGCTGCTCAGCTGGCAATAATCAAGCAGCTGAGCAGGCAGGAATTACGCAGCACAGCTGGCAATTGTCAAGCAGATGACAGGCAGGAATCGTGCAGCTCAGCTGGCAATTGTCAAGCAGATGAGCAGACAGTAATCACGCAGCTCAGCAGGCCCAGATCACGTGACTGAGCATGCACTGTTCACGTGGCTGATCATACACTGATCACGTGATGATCATGCACTGATCACGGATATCATGCACTGATCACGTGGCTGATCATACTCTGTCACGTCACTCATGCACACATCACGTGGCTGATCATGCACTGACCACGTGGCTCGTCATGGAATGATCACGTAGCAACACATATACTGGTAACGTGACTGATCATGCAGAGATCACGTAAATGATCATGCACTGTTCACGTGACTGATCATGTACTGATCACGTGACTGATCATGCACTGACCACGTGGCTATCATGCTCTGCTCACGTGGCTGATCATGCACGATCACGTAGCAACCATGTAATGGTCACGTGACTGATCATGCACTGATCACGTAATTGATCCTGCACTGATCACGTGGCTCATCATGCACTGATCACGTGGCTGATCACACTGTATCACGTGACTGATCATGCACTGATCCCGTGGCTCTCATGCACTGATCACGTGGCTGTCATGCACTGATCACGTGGATATCATGCACTGATCACGTGGCTGATCACACACGTATCACATGACTGATCATGCACTGATCACGTGGCTATCATGCACTGATCACGTGGCTATCATGCACTGATCATGTGGCTGATCAGGCAATGATCACGTAGCTACCATGTACTGTCACGTGACTGATCATGCACTGATCACGGAATTGATCATGCACTGATCATGTGGCTTATCATGCACTGATCACGTGGCTGATCATACACTGATCACAACTGATCATGCACTGATCACGTGACTGATCATGCACTGATCACGTGGCTATCATGCACTGATCACGTGGCTGAACATACACTGATCACGTGACTGGTCATGCACTGATCACGTGGCTGATCATGCACTGATCACGTGACTGATCATGCACTGATCTCGTGTCTGATCATGCACTGGTCACGTGGCTATCATGCACTGCTCACGTGGCTGATCATGCCATGATCACGCAGCTACCATGTACTGGTCACATGACTGATCATGCACTGATCACGTGACTGATCATGCAGTGATCATGTGGCTATCATGAACTACTCAAGTGGCTGATCATGCAATGATCATGTAGCTACCATGTACAGGTCACGTGAATGATCATACACCCATCAGGTGACTGATCATGCACTGATCACGTGGCTATCATGCACGGATCACGAGACTGGTCATGCACTGTTCACGTCTATATCATGCACTGATTACATGACTGCCCGTGCACTGATCACGTGGATGATCATACACTAATCTTGTGATAGATCATGCACTGATCACGTGGCTGATCATGCACTGATACCGTGACTGAGCATGGACTGATCACATGACTATCATGTAGTGATCACGTGACTTAATGGCGCTGATCATGTAACTGATCATGCGCTGATCATGTTTGCTATCATACACTGATCATGTGCCTCTGGAGGCAATAAACAAAGAGCTGAGTAGGCACGAATCAAACAGTCAGCAGGCAATAATCATGGAACTCAGGTGTGAGGAATCATGCTGCTCAGCTGGCAATAATCAAGCAGCTGAGCAGGCAGGAATTACGCAGCACAGCTGGCAATTGTCAAGCAGATGACAGGCAGGAATCGTGCAGCTCAGCTGGCAATTGTCAAGCAGATGAGCAGACAGTAATCACGCAGCTCAGCAGGCCCAGATCACGTGACTGAGCATGCACTGTTCACGTGGCTGATCATACACTGATCACGTGATGATCATGCACTGATCACTTGGATATCATGCATTGATCACGTGGCTGATCATACACTGTTCACGTGTCTGACAATGCACTGATCACGTGGCTCATCACATCGAACTGATCATGCACTGATCACGTGGCTATCATGCACTGATCACTGGCTGAACATGCACTGTTCACGTGGCTGATCACACTGTCACGTGACTATCATGCACTGATCACGTGGCACTCATGCACTGATCACGTGGCTGATCATACTCTGCTCACGTAACTCATGCACATATCACGTGGCTATCATGCACTGCTCACGTGGCTGATCATGCCATGGTCACGCAGCTACCATGTACTTGTCACATGACTGATCATGCACTGATCACGTGACTGATCATGCAGTGATCACGTGGCTGATCATGAACTACTCACGTGGCTGCTCATGCAATGATCATGTAGCTACATGCACAGATCACGTGAATGATCATACTCCCATCAGGTGACTGATCATGCACTGATCACCTGGCTATCATGCACGGATCAGGAGACTGATCATGCACTGATCACGTCTATATCATGCACTGATC
This sequence comes from Bos javanicus, assembly GCF_032452875.1. Taxonomy (NCBI): domain Eukaryota; kingdom Metazoa; phylum Chordata; class Mammalia; order Artiodactyla; family Bovidae; genus Bos; species Bos javanicus. Next base: position 9,513 of record NW_026894825.1, read on the forward strand.
ATGACTGCCCGTGCACTGATCACGTGGATGATCATACACTAATCTTGTGACAGATCATGCACTGATCACGTGGCTGATCATGCACTGATCACCGTGACTGAGCATGCACTGATCACGTGACTATCATGTGATGATCACGTGAGCAGTAACGGCATGATCATGACTGATCATGCGTGATCATCATTGCTGTCGCACACTGATCATGTGCCTCTGGAGGCAATATCAAGAGCTGAGTCAGCACGAATCAAACAGTCAGCAGGCAATAATCATGGAACTCAGGTGTGAGGAATCATGCTGCTCAGCAATCCAAGCAGCTGAGGGCAGGAATTATGCAGCACAGCTGGCAATTGTCAAGCAGATGACAGGCAGGATCGTGCAGCTCAGCTGGCAATTGTCAAGCAGATGAGCAGACAGTAATCACGCTCAGCAGGCCCAGATCACGTGACTGAGCATGCACTGTTCACGTGGCTGATCATACACTGATCACATGTGATGATCATGCACTGATCACTTGGATATCATGCACTGATCACGTGGCTGATCATACACTGTTCACGTGTCTGACCATGCACTGATCACATGGCTCATCATGCACTGCTCACGTAACTGATCATGCACTGATCACGTGGCTATCATGCACTGATCACGTGGCTGAACATACTGTTCACGTGGCTGATCACACACCTGTCACGTGACATATCATGCACTGATCACGTGGAACTCATGCACTGATCGTGGCTGTCATACTCTGCTCACGTAACTCATGCACCTCACGTGGCTATCATGCACTGCTCATGCGTGGCTGATCATGGACGTCTGTCGCAACCATATACTGGTCATGACTGATCATGCAGAATCGTAAATGATCATGCACTGTTCACGTGATCTGATCATGTACTGATCACGGCTGATCATGCACTGACCACGTGACTGATCATGCTCTGCTCACGTGGCTGATCATGCAAATCCGCATGTACTAACCATGTAGTCACGTGACTGATCATGCACTGATCACGTGATTGATCCTGCACTGATCATGGCTAATCATGCACTGATCACGTGGCTGATCACACATGTATCACGTGACTGATCATGCACTGATCACGTGCTCTCATGCACTGATCACGTGGTTGTCATGTACTGATCACGTGGATATCATGCTGATCTGTGGCTGATACATACGTGTCACAACTGATCATGCACTGATCACGTGGCTATCATGCATGATCGTGGCTATCATGCACTGATCATGGCTTATCATAACTGATGATCGCATGCTTCGCACTGATCAGTCCGTGGCTGATCATGCACTGTCACGTACTGAACATACACTGATCATGTGGCTGATCATGCATTGATCGTGGCTGATCATACACTGATCACATAACTGATCATGCACTGATCACGTGACTGATCATGCACTGATCACGTGGCTGATCATGCACTGATGCACGCTGGATATACACTGATCATGTGCCTGGTCATGCACTGATCTCGTGTCTGATCATCACTGATCACGTGTCTGATCATGCACTGATCACGTGGCTATCATGCACTGCTCACGTGGCTGATCATGTCATGATGCACTACCATGTACTTGTCACATGACTGATCATGCACTGATCACGTGACTGATCATGCACGTGATCACGTGGCTATCATGAACTACACACGGCTGATCATGCAATGATCATGTAGCTACCATGTACAAGTCACGTGAATGATCATACACCCATCAGGTGACTGATCATGCACTGATCACGTGGCTATCATGCACTGATCACGAGACTGATCATGCACTGTTCACGTCTATATCATGCACTGATCACATGACTGCCATGCACTGATCACGTGGATGATCATACACTAATCTTGTGACAGATCATGCACTGATCACGTGGCTGATCATGCACTGATACCGTGACTGAGCATGGACTGATCACATGACTATCATGTAGTGATCACGTGACTTAATGGCGCTGATCATGTGACTGATCATGCGCTGATCATGTTTGCTATCATACACTGATCATGTGCCTCTGGAGGCAATAAACAAAGAGCTGAGTAGGCACGAATCAAGCAGTCAGCAGGCAATAATCATGGAACTCAGGTGTGAGGAATCATGCTGCTCAGCTGGCAATAATCAAGCAGCTGAGCAGGCAGGGCAGCACAGCTGGCAATTGTCAAGCAGATGACAGGCAGGAATCGTGCAGCTCAGCTGGCAATTGTCAAGCAGATGAGCAGACAGTAATCACGCAGCTCAGCAGGCCCAGATCACGTGACTGAGCATGCACTGTTCACGTGGCTGATCATACACTGATCACGTGATGATCATGCACTGATCGCTTGGATATCATGCACTGATCACGTGGCTGATCATACACTGTTCACGTGTCTGACCACTGATCACGTGGCTGATCATACACTGCTCACGTAACTGATCATGCACTGATCACGTGGCTATCATGCACTGATCACGTGGCTGAACATGCACTGTTCACGTGGCTGATCACACACCTGTCACGTGACATATCATGCACTGATCACGTGCTCATGCACTGATCACGTGGCTGATCATACTCTGCTCACGTAACTCATGCACACATCACGTGGCTATCATGCACTGCTCACGTGGCTCGTCATGGAATGATCACGTAGCAACCATATACTGGTCACGTGACTGATCATGCAAAGATCACGTAAATGATCATGCACTGTTCACGTGACTGATCATGTACTGATCACGTGACTGATCATGCACTGACCACGTGGCTATCATGCTCTGCTCACGTGGCTGATCATGCAACGATCACGTAGCAACCATGTACTGGTCACGTGACTGATCATGCACTGATCACGTAATTGATCCTGCACTGATCACGTGGCTCATCATGCACTGATCACGTGGCTGATCACACATGTATCACGTGACTGATCATGCACTGATCCCGTGGCTCTCATGCACTGATCACGTGCTGTCATGTACTGATCACGTGGATATCATGCACTGATCACGGCTGATCACACACGTATCACATGACTGATCATGCACTGATCACGTGGCTATCATGCACTGATCACGTGGCTATCATGCACTGATCACTTGGCTTATCTGGCAATGATCACGTGGCTACCTTGTACTGGTCACGTAACTGATCATGCACTGATCACGTGGTCAGATCATGCACTGATCATGTGGCTGATCATGCATTGATCACGTGGCTGATCATGCTGATGTAACTGATCATGCACTGATCACGTGACTGATCATGCACTGATCACGTGGCTATCATGCAGTCACTTGGCTGGATATACAGATCATGTGCCTGGTCATGCACTGATCACGCATTGACGATCATGCTGATCGTGTCTGATCATGCACTGATCACGTGGCTATCATGCACTGCTCACGTGGCTGATCATGCCATGATCACGCACCTACCATGTACTGCACATGACTGATCATGCACTGATCACGTGACTGATCATGCAGTGATCACGTGGCTATCATGACTACTCACGTGGCTGATCATGCAATGATCATGTAGCTACCATGTACAAGTCACGTGAATGATCATACACCCATCAGGTGACTGATCATGCACTGATCACGTGGCTATCATGCACTGTCACGAGACTGATCATGCACTGTTCACGTCTATATCATGCACTGATCACATGACTGCCGTGCACTGATCACGTGGATGATCATACTATCTTGTGACAGATCATGCACTGATCACGTGGCTGATCATGCACTGATACCGTGACTGAGCATGGACTGATCACATGACTATCATGTAGTGATCACGTGACTTAATGGCGCTGATCATGTGACTGATCATGCGCTGATCATGTTTGCTATCATATACTGATCATGTGCCTCTGGAGGCAATAAACAAAGAGCTGAGTAGGCACGAATCAAACAGTCAGCAGGCAATAATCATGGAACTCAGGTGTGAGGAATCATGCTACTCAGCTGGCAATAATCAAGCAGCTGAGCAGGCAGGAATTACGCAGCACAGCTGGCAATTGTCAAGCAGATGACAGGCAGGAATCGTGCAGCTCAGCTGGCAATTGTCAAGCAGATGAGCAGACAGTAATCACGCAGCTCAGCAGGCTCTGATCACGTGACTGAGCATGCACTGTTCACGTGGCTGATCATACACTGATCACGTGATGATCATGCACTGATCACGTGGCTATCATGCACTGATCACGTGGCTGAACATGCACTGTTCACGTGGCTGATCACACACCTGTCACGTGACGATATCACTGCTGATCATGGCACTCATCATGCTGATCACGTGGCTGATCATACACTGCTCACGTAACTCATGCACATCCGCTGGCTATCATGCACATCCGGCACCGTGCATGAATGATCACGTAGCAACCATATACTGTAACGTGACTGATCATGCAGAGATCACGTGATCATGCACTGTTCGCGTGACTGATCATGTACTGATCCACGTGACTGATCATGCACTGATCACGTGGCTATCATGCTCTGCTCACGTGGCTGATCATGCACGATCACGTAGCAACCATGTACTGGTCACGTGACTGATCATGCACTGATCACGTAATTGATCCTGCACTGATCACGTGGCTCATCATGCACTGATCACGTGGCTGATCACATGATCACGTGACTGATCATGCACTGATCACGTGGCTCTCATGCACTGATCACGTGGCTGATCATGCACTGATCACGTGGATATCATGCTCTGATCACGTGGCTGATCAACACTATCACATGACTGATCATGCACTGATCACGTGGCTATCATGCACTGATCATGTGGCTGATCATGACGATCCGCGTAGCTACCATGTACTGGTCACGTGACTGATCATGCACTGATCACGGGATTGATCATGCACTGATCATGTGGCTTATCATGCACTGATCACGTGGCTGATCATGCACTGATCACGTGTCTGATCATGCACTGATCGCGTGGCTGATCATGCACTGCTCACGTGACTGATCATGCACTGATCACGTGGCTATCATGCACTGATCACGTGGCTGAACATGCACTGTTCACGTGGCTGATCATGCACTGATCACGTGACATATCATGCACTGATCACGTGGCATCATGCACTGATCACGTGGCTGATCATGCACTGCTCACGTAACTCATGCACTGATCACGTGGCTATCATGCACTGCTCACGTGGCTGATCATGGAATGATCACGTGGCAACCATGTACTGGTAACGTGACTGATCATGCACGATCGTGACTGATCATGCACTGTTCGCGTGACTGATCATGTACTGATCACGTGACTGATCATGCACTGATCACGTCTATATCATGCACTGATCACATGACTGCCCATGCACTGGTCACGTGGATGATCATACACTAATCTTGTGACAGATCATGCACTGATCACGTGGCTGATCATGCACTGATACCGTGACTGAGCATGGACTGATCACATGACTATCATGTAGTGATCACGTGACTTAATGGCGCTGATCATGTGACTGATCATGCGCTGATCATGTTTGCTATCATATACTGATCATGTGCCTCTGGAGGCAATAAACAAAGAGCTGAGTAGGCACGAATCAAACAGTCAGCAGGCAATAATCATGGAACTCAGGTGTGAGGAATCATGCTACTCAGCTGGCAATAATCAAGCAGCTGAGCAGGCAGGAATTACGCAGCACAGCTGGCAATTGTCAAGCAGATGACAGGCAGGAATCGTGCAGCTCAGCTGGCAATTGTCAAGCAGATGAGCAGACAGTAATCACGCAGCTCATCAGGCCCTGATCACGTGACTGAGCATGCACTGTTCACGTGGCTGATCATACACTGATCACGTGATGATCATGCACTGATCACTGGCTATCATGCACTGATCACGTGGCTGAACATGCACTGTTCACGTGGCTGATCATGCACTGATCACGTGATCATGCACTGATCACGTGGCTGACTCATGCACTGATCACGTGGCTGATCATGCACTGATCACGTGGCTATCATGCACTGATCACGTGGCTGAACATGCACTATTCACGTGGCTGATCACACACCTGTCACGTGACATATCATGCACTGATCACGTGGCACTCATGCACTGATCACGTGGCTGATCATACTCTGCTCACGTAACTCATGCACACATCACGTGGCTATCATGCACTGCTCACGTGGCTCGTCATGGAATGATCATGTAACCATATACTGGTCACGTGACTGATCATGCACTGATCACGTAAATGATCATGCACTGTTCACGTGACTGATCATGTACTGATCACGTGACTGATCATGCACTGATCACGTGGCTATCATGCTCTGCTCACGTGGCTGATCATGCAACGATCACGTACAACCATGTACTGGTCACGTGACTGATCATGCACTGATCACGTAATTGATCATGCACTGATCACGTGGCTCATCATGCACTGATCACGTGGCTGATCACACATGTATCACGTGACTGATCATGCACTGATCACGTGGCTATCATGCACTGATCACGTGGCTATCATGCACTGATCACGTGGATATCATGCACTGATCACGTGGCTGATCACACACGTATCTGACTGATCATGCACTGATCACGTGGCTATCATGCACTGATCACGTGGCTATCATGCACTGATCACGTGGCTGATCATGCACTGATCACGTGCTATCATGCACTGATCACGTGACTGATCATGCACTGATCACGTGGCTGATCATGCACTGATCACGTGGCTGATCATGCACTGATCACGTGGCTGATCATGCACTGATCACGTAACTGATCATGCACTGATCACGTGACTGATCATGCACTGATCACGTGGCTATCATGCACTGATCACGAGACTGATCATGCACTGATCACGTCTATATCATGCACTGATCACATGACTGCCCATGCACTGATCACGTGGATGATCATACACTAATCATGTGACAGATCATGCACTGATCACGTGGCTGATCATGCACTGATACGTGACTGAGCATGGACTGATCACATGACTATCATGTAGTGATCACATGACTTAATGGCGCTGATCATGTGACTGATCATGCGCTGATCATGTTTGCTATCATATACTGATCATGTGCCTCTGGAGGCAATAAACAAAGAGCTGAGTAGGCACGAATCAAACAGTCAGCAGGCAATAATCATGGAACTCAGGTGTGAGGAATCATGCTACTCAGCTGGCAATAATCAAGCAGCTGAGCAGGCAGGAATTACGCACAGCTGGCAATTGTCAAGCAGATGACAGGCAGGAATCGTGCAGCTCAGCTGGCAATTGTCAAGCAGATGAGCAGACAGTAATCACGCAGCTCAGCAGGCCCTGATCACGTGACTGAGCATGCACTGTTCACGTGGCTGATCATACACTGATCACGTGATGATCATGCACTGATCACGTGGCTATCATGCACTGATCACGTGGCTGATCATGCACTGTTCACGTGGCTGATCACACTGATCACGTGACTGATCATGCACTGATCACGTGGCACTCATGCACTGATCACGTGGCTGATCATGCACTGATCACGTGCTCATGCACACATCACGTGGCTATCATGCACTGATCACGTGGCTGATCATGCACTGATCACAGCTACCATATACTGGTCACGTGACTGATCATGCACTGATCACGTAAATGATCATGCACTGATCACGTGACTGATCATGCACAATGATCACGTAGCTACCATGTACTGGTCACGTGAATGATCATGCACCCATCACGTGACTGATCATGCACTGATCACGTGGCTATCATGCACTGATCACGTGACTGATCATGCACTGATCACGTCTATATCATGCACTGATCACATGACTGCCATGCACTGATCACGTGGATGATCATGCACTGATCTTGTGACTATCATGCACTGATCACGTGGCTGATCATGCACTGATACGTGACTGAGCATGGACTGATCACATGACTATCATGTAGTGATCACGTGACTTAATGGCGCTGATCATGTGACTGATCATGCACTGATCATGTTTGCTATCATACACTGATCATGTGCCTCTGGAGGCAATAAACAAAGAGCTGAGTAGGCACGAATCAAACAGTCAGCAGGCAATAATCATGGAACTCAGGTGTGAGGAATCATGCTGCTCAGCTGGCAATAATCAAGCAGCTGAGCAGGCAGGAATTACGCAGCACAGCTGGCAATTGTCAAGCAGATGACAGGCAGGAATCGTGCAGCTCAGCTGGCAATTGTCAAGCAGATGAGCAGACAGTAATCACGCAGCTCAGCAGGCCCTGATCACGTGACTGAGCATGCACTGATCACGTGGCTGATCATACACTGATCACGTGACTGATCATGCACTGATCACGTGGCTGATCATGCACTGATCACGTAACTGATCATGCACTGATCACGTGGCTGATCATGCACTGATCACGTGGCTGATCATGCACTGATCACGTGGCTGATCATGCACTGATCACGTGACTATCATGCACTGATCACGTGGAACTCATGCACTGATCACGTGGCTGATCATGCACTGATCACGTAACTGATCATGCACTGATCACGTGGCTGATCATGCACTGATCACGTGGCTGATCACACACTGATCACGTGACTATCATGCACTGATCACGTGGCATCATGCACTGATCACGTGGCTGATCATACACTGATCACGTAACTGATCATGCACTGATCACGTGGCTATCATGCACTGATCACGTGGCTGATCATGCACTGATCACGTGGCTGATCATGCACTGATCACGTGACTATCATGCACTGATCACGTGGCACTCATGCACTGATCACGTGGCTGATCATACACTGATCACGTGACTCATGCACTGATCACGTGGCTATCATGCACTGATCACGTGGCTGATCATGGAATGATCACGTAGCTACCATATACTGATCACGTGACTGATCATGCACTGATCACGTGGATGATCATGCACTGATCACGTGACTGATCATGCACTGATCACGTGACTGATCATGCACTGATCACGTGGCTATCATGCACTGATCACGTGGCTGATCATGCACTGATCACGTGGCAACCATGTACTGGTCACGTGACTGATCATGCACTGATCACGTAATTGATCATGCACTGATCACGTGTGCTCATGCACTGATCACGTGGCTGATCATGCACTGATCACGTGACTGATCATGCACTGATCACGTGGCTCATGCACTGATCACGTGGCTGATCATGCACTGATCACGTGGCTGATCATGCACTGATCACGTAACTGATCATGCACTGATCACGTGATGATCATGCACTGATCACGTGGCTGATCATGCACTGATCACGTGACTGATCATGCACTGATCACGTGGCTGATCATGCACTGATCACGTGGCTGATCATGCACTGATCACGTAACTGATCATGCACTGATCACGTGGCTGATCATGCACTGATCACGTGGCTATCATGCACTGATCACGTGGCTGATCATGCACTGATCACGTGCCTGATCATGCACTGATCACGTGGCTGATCATGCTGATCATGACTGATCATGCACTGATCACGTGACTGATCATGCACTGATCACGTGGCTATCATGCACTGATCACGTGGCTGATCATGCAATGATCACGTAGCTACCATGTACTGGTCACGTGACTGATCATGCACTGATCACGTGACTGATCATGCACTGATCACGTGGCTATCATGCACTGATCACGTGGCTGATCATGCACTGATCACGTAGCTATCATGCACTGATCACATGACTGATCATGCACTGATCACGTGACTGATCATGCACTGATCACGTGACTGATCATGCACTGATCACGTGGCTGATCATGCACTGATACCGTGACTGAGCATGGACTGATCACATGACTATCATGTAGTGATCACGTGACTTAATGGCGCTGATCATGTGACTGATCATGCGCTGATCATGTTTGCTATCATATACTGATCATGTGCCTCTGGAGGCAATAAACAAAGAGCTGAGTAGGCACGAATCAAACAGTCAGCAGGCAATAATCATGGAACTCAGGTGTGAGGAATCATGCTGCTCAGCTGGCAATAATCAAGCAGCTGAGCAGGCAGGAATTACGCAGCACAGCTGGCAATTGTCAAGCAGATGACAGGCAGGAATCGCAGCTCAGCTGGCAATTGTCAAGCAGATGAGCAGACAAATCACGCAGCTCAGCAGGCCCAGATCACGTCACTGAGCATGCACTGTTCACGTGGCTGATCATACACTGATCACGTGATGATCATGCACTGATCACTGGATATCATGCACTGATCACGTGGCTGATCATACACTGTTCACGTGTCTGACCATGCACTGATCACGTGGCTGATCATACACTGCTCACGTAACTGATCATGCACTGATCACGTGGCTATCATGCACTGATCACGTGGCTGAACATGCACTGTTCACGTGGCTGATCACACACCTGTCACGTGACATATCATGCACTGATCACGTGGCACTCATGCACTGATCACGTGGCTGATCATACTCTGCTCACGTAACTCATGCACACATCACGTGGCTATCATGCACTGCTCACGTGGCTCGTCATGGAATGATCACGTAGCAACCATATACTGGTCACGTGACTGATCATGCAAAGATCACGTAAATGATCATGCACTGTTCATGTGACTGATCATGTACTGATCACGTGACTGATCATGCACTGATCACGTGGCTATCATGCTCTGCTCACCTGGCTGATCATGCAACGATCACGTGCAACCATGTACTGGTCACGTGACTGATCATGCACTGATCACGTAATGATCCTGCACTGATCACGTGGCTCATCATGCACTGATCACGTGGCTGATCACACATGTATCACGTGACTGATCATGCACTGATCACGTGGCTATCATGCACTGATCACGTGGCTGTCATGCACTGATCACGTGGATATCATGCACTGATCACGTGGCTGATCACACTGATCACATGACTGATCATGCACTGATCACGTGGCTATCATGCACTGATCACGTGGCTGATCATGCAATGATCACGTAGCTACCATGTACTGGTCACGTGACTGATCATGCACTGATCACGTAATTGATCATGCACTGATCACGTGGCTGATCATGCACTGATCACGTGGCTGATCATGCACTGATCACGTAACTGATCATGCACTGATCACGTGACTGATCATGCACTGATCACGTGGCTATCATGCACTGATCACTTGGCTGATCATACACTGATCACGTGCCTGGTCATGCATGATCACGTGGCTGATCATGCACTGATCATGACTGATCATGCACTGATCACGTGGCTGATCATGCACTGATCACGTGGCTATCATACTGCTCATGGCTGATCATGCATGATCAGCACCTCTACATGTACTGGTCACATGACTGATCATGCACTGATCACGTGACTGATCACAGTGATCATGGCTATCATGCACTACTCACGTGGCTGATCATGCAATGATCATGTAGCTACCATGTACTGAGTCACGTGAATGATCATACACCCATCACGTGACTGATCATGCACTGATCACGTGGCTATCATGCACTGATCACGTGACTGATCATACTGATTCACGTCTATCATGCACTGATCACGTGGCCATGCACTGATCACGTGGCTGATCATACACTGTCACTTGTGACAGATCATGCACTGATCACGTGGCTGATCACACTGATCACACATGACTGATCATGCACTGATCACGTGGCTATCATGCTGATCACGTGGCTATCATGCACTGATCACGTGGCTGATCATGCATGATCACGTAGCTACCATGTACTGGTCACGTGACTGATCATGCACTGATCACGTAATTGATCGCACTGACATCATGGCTGATCATGCACTGATCACGTGGCTGATCATGCACTGATCACGTAACTGATCATGCACTGATCACGTGACTGATCATGCACTGATCACGTGGCTATCATACTGATCACGTGGCTGACATACACCACTGATCGTGCCTGGTCATGCACTGATCACGTGGCTGATCATGCACTGATCACGTGACTGATCATGCTGATCTGCGGTCTGATCATGCACTGATCACGTGGCTATCATGCACTGATCACGTGGCTGATCATGCATGATCACGCAGCTACCATGTACTGGTCACATGACTGATCATGCACTGATCACGTGACTGATCATGCACTGATCACGTGGCTATCATGCACTACTCACGTGGCTGATCATGCAATGATCATGTAGCTACCATGTACAGGTCACGTGAATGATCATACACCCATCAGGTGACTGATCATGCACTGATCACGTGGCTATCATGCACTGATCACGAGACTGATCATGCACTGATCACGTCTATATCATGCACTGATCACATGACTCCATGCACTGATCACGTGGATGATCATACACTAATCATGTGACAGATCATGCACTGATCACGTGGCTGATCATGCACTGATACCGTGACTGAGCATGGACTTATCACATGACTATCATGTAGTGATCACGTGACTTAATGGCGCTGATCATGTGACTGATCATGCGCTGATCATGTTTGCTATCATATACTGATCATGTGCCTCTGGAGGCAATAAACAAAGAGCTGAGTAGGCACGAATCAAACAGTCAGCAGGCAATGATCATGGAACTCAGGTGTGAGGAATCATGCTGCTCAGCTTGCAATAATCAAGCAGCTGAGCAGGCAGGAATTACGCAGCACAGCTGGCAATTGTCAAGCAGATGACAGGCAGGAATCGTGCAGCTCAGCTGGCAATTGTCAAGCAGATGAGCAGACAGTAATCACGCAGCTCAGCAGGCCCTGATCACGTGACTGAGCATGCACGGTTCACGTGGCTGATCATACACTGATCACGTTATGATCATGCACTGATCACTTGGATATCATGCACTGATCACGTGGCTGATCATACACTGTTCACGTGTCTGACCATGCACTGATCACGTGGCTGATCATACACTGCTCACATAACTGATCATGCACTGATCACGTGGCTATCATGCACTGATCACGTGGCTGAACATGCACTGTTCACGTGGCTGATCACACTGTCACGTGACATATCATGCACTGATCACGTGGCACTCATGCACTGATCACGTGGCTGATCATACACTGCTCACGTGACTGATCATGCACTGATCACGTGGCTGATCATGCACTGTTCACGTGGCTGATCACACTGATCACGTGACTGATCATGCACTGATCACGTGGCTGTCATGCACTGATCACGTGGCTGATCATGCACTTCATCACGATCATGCACTGATCATGGCTGATCATGCACTGATCACGTGGCTGATCATGCACTGATCACTGATCACACACTGTCACGTGACTGATCATGCACTGATCACGTGGCACTCATGCACTGATCACGTGGCTGATCATGCACTGATCACGTGACTCATGCACTGATCACGTGGCTATCATGCACTGATCACGTGGCTGATCATGCACTGATCACGTGGCTATCATGCACTGATCACGTGACTGATCATGCACTGATCACGTGACTGATCATGCACTGATCACGTGACTGATCATGCACTGATCACGTGACTGATCATGCACTGATCACGTGGCTATCATGCACTGATCACGTGGCTGATCATGCACGATCACGTAGCTACCATGTACTGATCACGTGACTGATCATGCACTGATCACGTGACTGATCATGCACTGATCACGTGGCTGATCATGCACTGATCACGTGGCTGATCACACATGATCACGTGACTGATCATGCACTGATCACGTGGCTGATCATGCACTGATCACGTGGCTGATCATGCACTGATCACGTGGCTGATCATGCACTGATCACGTAGCTACATACTGGTCACGTGACTGATCATGCACTGATCACGTGATTGATCATGCACTGATCACGTGGCTGATCATGCACTGATCACGTGGCTGATCATGCACTGATCACGTGACTGATCATGCACTGATCACGTGACTGATCATGCACTGATCACGTGGCTATCATGCACTGATCACGTGGCTGATCATGCAATGATCATGTAGCTATCATGCACTGATCACGTGACTGATCATGCACTGATCACGTGACTGATCATGCACTGATCACGTGGCTATCATGCACTGATCACGTGACTGATCATGCACTGATCACGTGATATCATGCACTGATCACGTGACTGATCATGCACTGATCACGTGGCTGATCATGCACTGATCACGTGACTGATCATGCACTGATCACGTGGCTGATCACACACTATCACGTGACTGATCATGCACTGATCACGTGGCTGATCATGCACTGATCACGTGGCTATCATGCACTGATCACGTGGCTGATCATGCACTGATCACGTGCTATCATGCACTGTCACGTGACTGATCATGCACTGATCACGTGACTGATCATGCACTGATCACGTGGCTATCATGCACTGATCACGTGGCTGATCATGCACTGATCACGTAGCTACCATGTACTGGTCACGTGACTGATCATGCACTGATCACGTGACTGATCATGCACTGATCACGTGGCTGATCATGCACTGATCACGTGGCTGATCATGCACTGATCACGTAACTGATCATGCACTGATCACGTGACTGATCATGCACTGATCACGTGGCTATCATGCACTGATCACGTGGCTGATCATACACTGATCACGTGCCGGTCATGCACTGATCACGTGGCTGATCATGCACTGATCACGTGACTGATCATGCACTGATCACGTGACTGATCATGCACTGATCACGTGGCTATCATGCACTGATCACGTGGCTGATCATGCATGATCACGCAGCTACCATGTACTGGTCACATGACTGATCATGCACTGATCACGTGACTGATCATGCACTGATCACGTGGCTATCATGCACTACTCACGTGGCTGATCATGCAATGATCATGTAGCTACATGTACAGGTCACGTGAATGATCATACACCCATCAGGTGACTGATCATGCACTGATCACGTGGCTATCATGCACTGATCACGAGACTGATCATGCACTGATCACGTCTATATCATGCACTGATCACATGACTGCCCATGCACTGATCACGTGGATGATCATACACTAATCATGTGACAGATCATGCACTGATCACGTGGCTGATCATGCACTGATCACCGTGACTGAGCATGGACTGATCACATGACTATCATGTAGTGATCACGTGACTTAATGGCGCTGATCATGTGACTGATCATGCGCTGATCATGTTTGCTATCATATACTGATCATGTGCCTCTGGAGGCAATAAACAAAGAGCTGAGTAGGCACGAATCAAACAGTCAGCAGGCAATAATCATGGAACTCAGGTGTGAGGAATCATGCTGCTCAGCTGGCAATAATCAAGCAGCTGAGCAGGCAGGAATTAGCAGCACAGCTGGCAATTGTCAAGCAGATGACAGGCAGGAATCGTGCAGCTCAGCTGGCAATTGTCAAGCAGATGAGCAGACAGTAATCACGCAGCTCAGCAGGCCCAGATCACGTGACTGAGCATGCACTGTTCACGTGGCTGATCATACACTGATCACGTGATGATCATGCACTGATCACTTGGATATCATGCACTGATCACGTGGCTGATCATACACTGTTCACGTGTCTGACCATGCACTGATCACGTGGCTGATCATACACTGCTCACGTAACTGATCATGCACTGATCACGTGGCTATCATGCACTGATCACGTGGCTGATCATGCACTGATCACGTGGCTGATCATGCACTGATCACGTGACTGATCATGCACTGATCACGTGGCTGATCATGCACTGATCACGTGGCTGATCATGCACTGATCACGTGACTGATCATGCACTGATCACGTGGCTATCATGCACTGATCACGTGGCTGATCATGCACTGATCACGTAGCTACCATGTACTGGTCACGTGACTGATCATGCACTGATCACGTAACTGATCATGCACTGATCACGTGGCTGATCATGCACTGATCACGTGACTGATCATGCACTGATCACGTGACTAGCATGCACTGATCACGTGGCTGATCATGCACTGATCACGTAGCTACCATGTACTGTCACGTGACTGATCATGCACTGATCACGTAATTGATCATGCACTGATCACGTGGCTGATCATGCACTGATCACGTGGCTGATCATGCACTGATCACGTGACTGATCATGCACTGATCACGTGGCTATCATGCACTGATCACGTGGCTGATCATGCACTGATCACGTGGCTGATCATGCACTGATCACTGACTGATCATGCACTGATCACGTGACTGATCATGCACTGATCACGTGGCTATCATGCACTGCTCACGTGGCTGATCATGCAATGATCACGTGGCTACCATGTACTGGTCACGTGACTGATCATGCACTGATCACGTGACTGATCATGCACTGATCACGTGGCTATCATGCACTGATCACGTGGCTGATCATGCACTGATCACGTGACTGGTCATGCACAGATCACGTGACTGATCATGCACTGATCACGTGGCATCATGCACTGATCACGTGGCTGATCATGCACTGATCACGTGGCTGATCATGCACTGATCACGTGGCTGATCATGCACTGATCACGTGGCTGATCATGCACTGATACCGTGACTGAGCATGGACTGATCACATGACTATCATGTAGTGATCACGTGACTTAATGGCACTGATCATGTGACTGATCATGCGCTGATCATGTTTGCTATCATATACTGATCATGTGCCTCTGGAGGCAATAAACAAAGAGCTGAGTAGGCACGAATCAAACAGTCAGCAGGCAATAATCATGGAACTCAGGTGTTAGGAATCATGCTGCTCAGCTGGCAATAATCAAGCAGCTGAGCAGGCAGGAATTACGCAGCACAGCTGGCAATTGTCAAGCAGATGACAGGCAGGAATCGTGCAGCTCAGCTGGCAATTGTCAAGCAGATGAGCAGACAGTAATCACGCAGCTCAGCAGGCCCAGATCACGTGACTGAGCATGCACTGTTCACGTGGCTGATCATACACTGATCACGTGATGATCATGCACTGATCACTTGGATATCATGCACTGATCACGTGGCTGATCATACACTGTTCACTTGTCTGACCATGCACTGATCACGTGGCTGATCATACACTGCTCACGTAACTGATCATGCACTGATCACGTGGCTATCATGCACTGATCACGTGGCTGAACATGCACTGTTCACGTGGCTGATCACACACCTGTCACGTGACATATCATGCACTGATCACGTGGCACTCATGCACTGATCACGTGGCTGATCATACTCTGCTCACGTAACTCATGCACATCACGTGGCTATCATGCACTGCTCACGTGGCTCGTCATGGAATGATCACGTAGCAACCATATACTGGTCACGTGACTGATCATGCACAGATCACGTAAATGATCATGCACTGTTCACGTGACTGATCATGTACTGATCACGTGACTGATCATGCACTGATCACGTGGCTATCATGCTCTGCTCACGTGGCTGATCATGCAACGATCACGTGGCAACCATGTACTGGTCACGTGACTGATCATGCACTGATCACGTAATTGATCCTGCACTGATCACGTGGCTCATCATGCACTGATCACGTGGCTGATCACACATGTATCACGTGACTGATCATGCACTGATCACGTGGCTATCATGCACTGATCACGTGGCTGTCATGCACTGATCACGTGGATATCATGCACTGATCACGTGGCTGATCACACTATCGACTGATCATGCACTGATCACGTGGCTATCATGCACTGATCACGTGGCTATCATGCACTGATCACGTGGCTGATCAGGCAATGATCACGTGCTACCATGTACTGGTCACGTGACTGATCATGCACTGATCACGTGGCTGATCATGCACTGATCACGTGGCTGATCATGCACTGATCACGTGGCTGATCACATGATCATTGATCATGCACTGATCACGTGGCTATCATGCACTGATCACGGACTGATCATGCACTGATCACGTCTATATCATGCACTGATCACATGACTGCCCATGCACTGATCACGTGGATGATCATACACTAATCATGTGACAGATCATGCACTGATCACGTGGCTGATCATGCACTGATACGTGACTGAGCATGGACTGATCACATGACTATCATGTAGTGATCACGTGACTTAATGGCGCTGATCATGTGACTGATCATGCTGATCATGTTTGCTATCATACACTGATCATGTGCCTCTGGAGGCAATAAACAAAGAGCTGAGTAGGCACGAATCAAACAGTCAGCAGGCAATAATCATGGAACTCAGGTGTGAGGAATCATGCTGCTCAGCTGGCAATAATCAAGCAGCTGAACAGGCAGGAATTACCCAGCACAGCTGGCAATTGTCAAGCAGATGACAGGCAGGAATCGTGCAGCTCAGCTGGCAATTGTCAAGCAGATGAGCAGACAGTAATCACGCAGCTCAGCAGGCCCATCACGTGACTGAGCATGCACTGTTCACGTGGCTGATCATACACTGATCACGTGATGATCATGCACTGATCACGTGGATATCATGCACTGATCACGTGGCTGATCATACACTGTTCACGTGTCTGACCATGCACTGATCACGTGGCTGATCATACACACTCTCACGTAACTGATCATGCTGATCACGCACTGATCATGCACTGATCACGTGGCTGATCATGCACTGATCACGTGGCTGATCATGCACTGATCACGTGGCTAATCACTGATCACGTGACTGATCATGCACTGATCACGTGACTGATCATGCACTGATCACGTGGCTGATCATGCACTGATCACGTGGCTGATCATGCACTGATCACGTGACTGATCATGCACTGATCACGTGGCTATCATGCACTGATCACGTGGCTGATCATGCACTGATCACGTGCTATCATGCACTGATCACGTGACTGATCATGCACTGATCACGTGGCTGATCATGCACTGATCACGTGGCTGATCATGCACTGATCACGTGGCTGATCATGCACTGATCACGTGACTGATCATGCACTGATCACGTGGCTATCATGCACTGATCACGTGGCTGATCATGCACTGATCACGTGGCTATCATGCACTGATCACGTGGCTGATCATGCACTGATCACGTGACTGATCATGCACTGATCACGTGGCTGATCATGCACTGATCACGTGGCTGATCATGCACTGATCACGTGGCTGATCATGCACTGATCACGTGCCTGATCATGCACTGATCACGTGACTGATCATGCACTGATCACGTGGCTATCATGCACTACTCACGTGGCTGATCATGCAATGATCATGTAGCTACCATGTACAGGTCACGTGACTGATCATACACCCATCAGGTGACTGATCATGCACTGATCACGTGGCTGATCATGCACTGATCACGTGACTGATCATGCACTGATCACGTGACTGATCATGCACTGATCACATGGCTATCATGCACTGATCACGTGGCTGATCATGCACTGATCACGTGGCTGATCATGCACTGATACCGTGACTGAGCATGGACTGATCACATGACTATCATGTAGTGATCACGTGACTTAGTGGCGCTGATCATGTGACTGATCATGCGCTGATCATGTTTGCTAGCATACACTGATCGTGTGCCTCTGGAGGCAATAAACAAAGAGCTGAGTAGGCACGAATCAAACAGTCAGCAGGCAATAATCATGGAACTCAGGTGTGAGGAATCATGCTGCTCAGTTGGCAATAATCAAGCAGCTGAGCAGGCAGGAATGGCACAGCTGGCAATTGTCAAGCAGATGACAGGCAGGAATCGTGCAGCTCAGCTGGCAATTGTCAAGCAGATGAGCAGACAGTAATCACGCAGCTCAGCAGGCCCTGATCACGTGACTGCGCATGCACTATTCACGTGGCTGATCATACACTGATCACGTGATGATCATGCACTGATCACGTGGCTACCATGCACTGATCACGTGGCTGATCATACACTGTTCACGTGTCTGACCATGCACTGATCACGTGGCTGATCATACACTGCTCACGTAACTGATCATGCACTGATCACGTGGCTATCATGCACTGATCTGGCTGATCATGCACTGATCACGCAGCTGATCATGCACTGATCACGTGACTGATCATGCACTGATCACGTGGCTGATCATGCACTGATCACGTGGCTGATCATGCACTGATCACGTGACTGATCATGCACTGATCACGTGGCTATCATGCACTGATCACGTGGCTGATCATGCACTGATCACGTAGCTACCATGTACTGGTCACGTGACTGATCATGCACTGATCACGTAACTGATCATGCACTGATCACGTGACTGATCATGCACTGATCACGTGACTGATCATGCACTGATCACGTGACTATCATGCACTGATCACGTGGCTGATCATGCACTGATCACGTAGCTACCATGTACTGGTCACGTGACTGATCATGCACTGATCACGTAATTGATCATGCACTGATCACGTGGCTGATCATGCACTGATCACGTGACTGATCATGCACTGATCACGTGACTGATCATGCACTGATCACGTGGCTATCATGCACTGATCACGTGGCTGATCATGCACTGATCACGTGGCTGATCATGCACTGATCACGTGACTGATCATGCACTGATCACGTGACTGATCATGCACTGATCACGTGGCTATCATGCACTGATCACGTGGCTGATCATGCAATGATCACGTAGCTACCATGCTGGTCACGTGACTGATCATGCACTGATCACGTGACTGATCATGCACTGATCACGTGGCTATCATGCACTGATCACGTGGCTGATCATGCACTGATCACGTGCCTGATCATGCACTGATCACGTGACTGATCATGCACTGATCACGTGGCATCATGCACTGATCACGTGGCTGATCATGCACTGATCACGTGGCTGATCATGCACTGATCACGTGGCTATCATGCACTGATCATGGCTGATCATGCACTGATCATGGCTGATCATGCACTGATCACGTGCCTGATCATGCACTGATCACGTGGCTGATCATGCACTGATCACGTGACTGATCATGCACTGATCACGTGGCTGATCATGCACTGATCACGTGGCTGATCATGCATGATCACGCAGCTACCATGCACTGATCACATGACTGATCATGCACTGATCACGTGACTGATCATGCACTGATCACGTGGCTATCATGCACTATCACGTGGCTGATCATGCACTGATCATGTAGCTATCATGTACACGTCACGTGAATGATCATGCATCAGGTGACTGATCATGCACTGATCACGTGGCTATCATGCACTGATCACGTGACTGATCATGCACTGATCACGTGATATCATGCACTGATCATGACTGACATGCACTGATCACGTGGCTGATCATGCACTGATCACGTGACTATCATGCACTGATCACGTGGCACTCATGCACTGATCACGTGGCTGATCATGCACTGATCACGTAACTCATGCACTGATCGTGGCTATCATGCACTGATCACGTGGCTGATCATGCATGATCACGTGAGCTACCATGTACTGGTCACGTGGCTGATCATGCACTGATCACGTGGCTGATCATGCACTGATCACGTGACTGATCATGCACTGATCACGTGACTGATCATGCACTGATCACGTGGCTATCATGCACTGATCACGTGGCTGATCATGCACTGATCACGTAGCAACCATGCACTGATCACGTGACTGATCATGCACTGATCACGTGATGATCATGCACTGATCACGTGGCACGATCACACATGCTGATCACGTGACTGATCATGCACTGATCACGTGGCTGATCATGCACTGATCACGTGGCTGATCATGCACTGATCACGTGGATATCATGCACTGATCATGTACTGATCACACTGTCACGTGACTGATCATGCACTGATCATGGCTATCATGCACTGATCACGTGGCTATCATGCACTGATCACGTGGCTGATCATGCACTGATCACGTGGCTATCATGCACTGATCACGTGACTGATCATGCACTGATCACGTGACTGATCATGCACTGATCACGTGGCTATCATGCACTGATCACGTGGCTGATCATGCACTGATCACGTGGCTGATCATGCACTGATCACGTGACTGATCATGCACTGATCACGTGACTGATCATGCACTGATCACGTGGCTATCATGCACTGCTCACGTGGCTGATCATGCATGATCACGCAGGCTACCATGTACTGGTCATGACTGATCATGCACTGATCACGTGACTGATCATGGTGATCACGTGGCTATCATGCACTACTCACGTGGCTGATCATGCAATGATCATGTAGCTACCATGTACAGGTCACGTGAATGATCATACACCCATCAGGTGACTGATCATGCACTGATCACGTGGCTATCATGCACTGATCACGTGACTGATCATGCACTGATCACGTCTATATCATGCACTGATCACATGACTGCCATGCACTGATCACGTGGATGATCATACACTGATCATGTGACAGATCATGCACTGATCACGTGGCTGATCATGCACTGATACCGTGACTGAGCATGGACTGATCACATGACTATCATGTAGTGATCACGTGACTTAATGGCGCTGATCATGTGACTGATCATGCGCTGATCATGTTTGCTATCATACACTGATCATGTGCCTCTGGAGGCAATAAACAAAGCTGAGTAGGCACGAATCAAACAGTCAGCAGGCAATATCATGGAACTCAGCTGTGAGGAATCATGCTGCTCAGCTGGCAATAATCAAGCAGCTGAGCAGGCAGGAATTGCAGCACAGCTGGCAATTGTCAAGCAGATGACAGGCAGGAATCGTGCAGCTCAGCTGGCAATGTCAAGCAGATGAGCAGACAGTAATCACGCAGCTCAGCAGGCCCAGATCACGTGACTGAGCATGCACTGTTCACGTGGCTGATCATGCACTGATCACGTGGCTGATCATGCACTGATCACGATGCACTGATCATGCACTGATCACGTGGCTGATCATGCACTGATCACGTGGCTGATCATGCACTGATCACGTGGCTGATCACACTGATCACGTGGCTGTCATGCTGATCACGTGGCTGATCATGCACTGATCACGTGGCTGATCACACACTGTCACGTGACTGATCATGCACTGATCACGTGGCTATCATGCACTGATCACGTGGCTGATCATGCACTGATCACGTGGCTATCATGCACTGATCA
Organism: Bos javanicus; assembly: GCF_032452875.1. Classification (NCBI taxonomy): domain Eukaryota; kingdom Metazoa; phylum Chordata; class Mammalia; order Artiodactyla; family Bovidae; genus Bos; species Bos javanicus. The sequence goes on from NW_026894825.1 coordinate 32,759, forward strand.
CGTGGCTGATCATGCGTATCACATGACTGATCATGCACTGATCACGTGCTCTATCATGCACTGATCACGTGGCTATCATGCACTGATCACGAATGATCACACTGATCACGTGCTGATACCATGTACTGATCACGTGACTGATCATGCACTGATCACGTGATTGATCATGCACTGATCACGTGGCTGATCATGCTGATCACGTGGCTGATCATGCACTGATCACGCAACTGATCATGCACTGATCACGTGACTGATGCATCACGTGGCTATCATGCACTGATCACGTGGCTGATCATGCACTGATCACGTGACTGATCATCACTGATCACGTGGCTGATCATGCACGACAGTCATGTGACTGATCATGCACTGATCTGGGTATCATCAGCACTGATCACGTGGCTATCATGCACTGATCACGTGGCTGATCATGCATGATCACGTGACTACCATGTACTGATCACGTGACTGATCATGCACTGATCACGTGACTGATCATGCACTGATCACGTGGCTATCATGCACTATCACGTGGCTGATCATGCAATGATCATGTAGCTACCATGTACTGGTCACGTGAATGATCATACACTGATCAGGTGACTGATCATGCACTGATCACGTGGCTATCATGCACTGATCAGACTGATCATGCACTGATCACGTCTATATCATGCACTGATCACATGACTGCCCATGCACTGATCACGTGGATGATCATTAATCATGTGACAGATCATGCACTGATCACGTGGCTGATCATGCACTGATCACGTGACTGATCATGCACTGATCACGTGGCTATCATGCACTGATCACGTGGCTATCATGCACTGATCACGTGGCTGATCATGCACTGATCACGTGTCCATCATACACTGATCACGTGGCTGATCATGCACTGATCACGTAACTGATCATGCACTGATCACGTGGCTATCATGCACTGATCACGTGGCTGAACATGCACTGTCACGTGGCTGATCACACACCTGCGTGACATATCATGCACTGATCACGTGGCACTCATGCACTGATCACGTGGCTGATCATACACTGCTCACGTAACTCATGACACGATCACGTGGCTATCATGCACTGATCACGTGGCTGTCATGCAATGATCACGTGGCTACCATATACTGATCACGTGACTGATCATGCACTGATCACGTAAATGATCATGCACTGATCACGTGACTGATCATGCACTGATCACGTGACTGATCATGCACTGATCACGTGGCTATCATGCACTGCTCACGTGGCTGATCATGCATGATCACGTGCTAACCATGCACTCACGTGACTGATCATGCACTGATCACGTGGCTGATCATGCACTGATCACGTGGCTCATCATGCACTGATCGTGGCTGATCACACATGATCACGTGACTGATCATGCACTGATCACGTGGCTCTCATGCACTGATCACGTGGCTGTCATGCACTGATCACGTGGATATCATGCACTGATCACGTGGCTGATGCACTGTCTGACTGATCATGCACTGATCACGTGGCTGATCATGCACTGATCACGTGGCTATCATGCTGATCACGTGGCTGATCAACAATGATCACGTGGCTACCATGTACTGTCACGTGGCTGATCATGCACTGATCACGTAATTGATCATGCACTGATCATGTGGCTGATCATGCACTGATCACGTGGCTGATCATGCACTGATCACAACTGATCATGCACTGATCACGTGACTGATCATGCACTGATCACGTGGCTATCATGCACTGATCACGTGGCTGATCATACACTGATCACGTGCCTGGTCATGCACTGATCACGTGGCTGATCATGCACTGATCACGTGACTGATCATGCACTGATCACGTGACTGATCATACTGATCACGTGCTATCATGCACTGCTCGTGGCTGATCATGCATGATCACGCAGCTACCATGTACTGGTCACATGACTGATCATGCACTGATCACGTGACTGATCATGCAGTGATCACGTGGCTATCATGCACTACTCACGTGGCTGATCATGCAATGATCATGTAGCTACCATGTACAGGTCACGTGAATGATCATACACCCATCAGGTGACTGATCATGCACTGATCACGTGGCTATCATGCACTGATCACGAGACTGATCATGCACTGATCACGTCTATATCATGCACTGATCACATGACTGCCATGCACTGATCACGTATGATCATACACTAATCATGTGACAGATCATGCACTGATCACGTGGCTGATCATGCACTGATACCGTGACTGAGCATGGACTGATCACATGACTATCATGTAGTGATCACGTGACTTAATGGCGCTGATCATGTGACTGATCATGCGCTGATCATGTTTGCTATCATACACTGATCATGTGCCTCTGGAGGCAATAAACAAAGAGCTGAGTAGGCACGAATCAAACAGTCAGCAGGCAATAATCATGGAACTCAGCTGTGAGGAATCATGCTGCTCAGCTGGCAATAATCAAGCAGCTGAGCAGGCAGGAATTACGCAGCACAGCTGGCAATTGTCAAGCAGATGACAGGCAGGAATCGTGCAGCTCAGCTGGCAATTGTCAAGCAGATGAGCAGACAGTAATCACGCAGCTCAGCAGGCCCAGATCACGTGACTGAGCATGCACTGTTCACGTGGCTGATCATACACTGATCACGTGACTGATCATGCACTGATCACGTGGCTATCATGCACTGATCACGTGGCTGATCATGCACTGATCACGTGGCTGATCATGCACTGATCACGTGGCTGATCATACACTGTCACGTGACTGATCATGCACTGATCACGTGGCATCATGCACTGATCACGTGGCTGATCATGCACTGATCACGTGGCTGATCATGCACTGATCACGTGGCTGATCATGCACTGATTCTGCGATGGCTGATCACACACTGATCACGTGACTATCATGCACTGATCACGTGGCATCATGCACTGATCACGTGGCTGATCATATGCACTGATCACGTGACTGATCATGACACTGATCACGTGGCTATCATGCACTGATCACGTGGCTGATCATGCACTGATCACGTGACTGATCATGCACTGTCACGTGACTGATCATGCACTGATCACGTGACATCATGCACTGATCACGTGGCTGATCATGCACTGATCACGTGACTCATGCACTGATCACGTGGCTATCATGCACTGATCACGTGGCTGATCATGCAATGATCATGTATGCTACCATACCAGGTCACGTGAATGATCATACACCCATCAGGTGACTGATCATGCACTGATCACGTGGCTATCATGCACTGATCACGTGACTGATCATGCACTGATCACGTCTATATCATGCACTGATCACATGACTGATCATGCACTGATCACGTGATGATCATACACTGATCACGTGACTGATCATGCACTGATCACGTGGCTGATCATGCACTGATACCGTGACTGAGCATGGACTGATCACATGACTATCATGTAGTGATCACGTGACTTAATGGCGCTGATCATGTGACTGATCATGCGCTGATCATGTTTGCTATCATACACTGATCATGTGCCTCTGGAGGCAATAAACAAAGAGCTGAGTAGGCACGAATCAAACAGTCAGCAGGCAATAATCATGGAACTCAGGTGTGAGGAATCTGCTCAGCTGGCAATAATCAAGCAGCTGAGCAGGCAGGAATTACGCAGCACAGCTGGCAATTGTCAAGCAGATGACAGGCAGAATCGTGCAGCTCAGCTGGCAATTGTCAAGCAGATGAGCAGCAGTAATCACGCAGCTCAGCAGGCCCTGATCACGTGACTGAGCATGCACTGTTCACGTGGCTGATCATGCACTGATCACGTGATGATCATGCACTGATCACGTGGATATCATGCACTGATCACGTGACTGATCATGCACTGTTCGTGTATATCATGCACTGATCACGTGACTGCCATGCACTGATCACGTGGCTGATCATGCACTGATCACGTGACTGATCATGCACTGATCACGTGGCTGATCATGCACTATCACGTGACTGATCATGCACTGATCACGTGGCTATCATGCACTGATCACGTGGCTATCATGCACTGATCATGGCTGATCATACCTGCACTGTTCACGTGTCTGACCATGCACTGATCACGTGGCTGATCATACACTGCTCACGTAACTGATCATGCACTGATCACGTGGCTATCATGCACTGATCACGTGGCTGATCATGCACTGATCACGTGGCTGATCATACACTGTCACGTGACTATCATGCACTGATCACGTGGCACTCATGCACTGATCACGTGGCTGATCATACACTGATCACGTAACTCATGCACTGATCACGTGGCTATCATGCACTGATCACGTGGCTGTCATGCAATGATCGTAGCAACCATATACTGATCACGTGACTGATCATGCGATCACGTGAATGATCATGCACTGATCACGTGACTGATCATGCACTGATCACGTGACTGATCATGCACTGATGCGGCTATCATGCACTGATCACGTGGCTGATCATGCACTGATCACGTGGCAACCATGTACTGGTCACGTGACTGATCATGCACTGATCACGTGATGATCATGCACTGATCACGTGGCTCATCATGCACTGATCACGTGGCTGATCACACATGTCATGACTGATCATGCACTGATCACGTGGCTCTCATGCACTGATCACGTGGCTGTCATGCACTGATCACGTGGATATCATGCACTGATCACGTGGCTGATCACGATCACACTGATCATGCACTGATCACGTGGCTATCATGCACTGATCACGTGGCTATCATGCACTGATCATGGCTGATCATGCAATGATCACGCTACCATGCACTGTCACGTGACTGATCATGCACTGATCACGTGGTTGATCATGCACTGATCATGTGGCTGATCATGCACTGATCACGTGGCTGATCATGCACTGATCACGTAACTGATCATGCACTGATCACGTGACTGATCATGCACTGATCACGTGGCTATCATGCACTGATCATGGCTGACATACACTGATCACGTGCATATGCGCACTGATCACGTGGCTGATCATGCACTGATCACGTGACTGATCATGCACTGATCACGTGTCTGATCATGCACTGATCACGTGGCTATCATGCACTGCTCACGTGGCTGATCATGCCATGATCACGCAGCTACCATGTACTGGTCACATGACTGATCATGCACTGATCACGTGACTGATCATGCAGTGATCACGTGGCTATCATGCACTACTCACGTGGCTGATCATGCAATGATCATGTAGCTACCATGTACAGGTCACGTGAATGATCATACACCCATCAGGTGACTGATCATGCACTGATCACGTGGCTATCATGCACTGATCACGAGACTGATCATGCACTGACACATCTATATCATGCACTGATCACATGACTGCCCATGCACTGATCACGTGGATGATCATACACTAATCATGTGACAGATCATGCACTGATCACGTGGCTGATCATGCACTGATACCGTGACTGAGCATGGACTGATCACATGACTATCATGTAGTGATCACGTGACTTAATGGCGCTGATCATGTGACTGATCATGCGCTGATCATGTTTGCTATCATACACTGATCATGTGCCTCTGGAGGCAATAAACAAAGAGCTGAGTAGGCACGAATCAAACAGTCAGCAGGCAATAATCATGGAACTCAGCTGTGAGGAATCATGCTGCTCAGCTGGCAATAATCAAGCAGCTGAGCAGGCAGGAATTACGCAGCACAGCTGGCAATTGTCAAGCAGATGACAGGCAGGAATCGTGCAGCTCAGCTGGCAATTGTCAAGCAGATGAGCAGACAGTAATCACGCAGCTCAGCAGGCCCAGATCACGTGACTGAGCATGCACTGTTCACGTGGCTGATCATACACTGATCACGTGATGATCATGCACTGATCACGTGGCTGATCATGCACTGATCACGTGACTGATCATGCACTGATCACGTGGCTATCATGCACTGATCACGTGGCTGATCATGCACTGATCACGTGGCTGATCACACGATCACGTGACTATCATGCACTGATCACGTGGCATCATGCACTGATCACGTGGCTGATCATACACTCACGTGACTGATCATGCACTGATCACGTGGCTATCATGCACTGATCACGTGGCTGATCATGCACTGATCACGTGGCTGATCACACACTGTCACGTGACATATCATGCACTGATCACGTGGCATCATGCACTGATCACGTGGCTGATCATACTCTGCTCACGTAACTCATGCACACATCACGTGGCTATCATGCACTGCTCACGTGGCTGTCATGAATGATCACGTAGCAACCATATACTGGTCACGTGACTGATCATGCACTGATCACGTAAATGATCATGCACTGATCACGTGACTGATCATGCACTGATCACGTGACTGATCATGCACTGATCACGTGGCTATCATGCACTGCTCACGTGGCTGATCATGCAACGATCACGTAGCAACCATGTACTGGTGTGACTGATCATGCACTGATCACGTGTTGATCATGCACTGATCACGTGGCTCATCATGCACTGATCACGTGGCTGATCACACATGTATCACGTGACTGATCATGCACTGATCCTGTGGCTCATGCACTGATCACGTGGCTGTCATGCACTGATCACGTGGATATCATGCACTGATCACGTGGCTGATCACACGTATCACATGACTGATCATGCACTGATCACGTGGCTATCATGCACTGATCACGTGGCTATCATGCACTGATCACGTGGCTGATCATGCAATGATCACGTGGCTACCATGCACTGTCACGTGACTGATCATGCACTGATCACGTAATTGATCATGCACTGATCACGTGGCTGATCATGCACTGATCACGTGGCTGATCATGCACTGATCACGTGACTGATCATGCACTGATCACGTGACTGATCATGCACTGATCACGTGGCTATCATGCACTGATCACGTGGCTGATCATGCACTGATCACGTGCCTGATCATGCACTGATCACGTGGCTGATCATGCACTGATCACGTGACTGATCATGCACTGATCACGTGGCTGATCATGCACTGATCACGTGGCTATCATGCACTGATCACGTGGCTGATCATGCATGATCACGTAGCTATCATGTACTGATCACGTGACTGATCATGCACTGATCACGTGACTGATCATGCACTGATCACGTGGCTGATCATGCACTGATCACGTGACTATCATGCACTGATCACGTGGCACTCATGCACTGATCACGTGGCTGATCATACACTATTCAGTGACTCATGCACTGATCACGTGGCTATCATGCACTGATCACGTGGCTGATCATGCACTGATCACGTAGCTATCATGCACTGATCACGTGACTGATCATGCACTGATCACGTGGCTGATCATGCACTGATCACGTGACTGATCATGCACTGATCACGTGACTGATCATGCACTGATCACGTGGCTATCATGCACTGATCACGTGGCTGATCATGCACTGATCACTGGCTGATCATGCACTGATCACGTGGCTGATCATGCACTGATCACGTGTGATCATACTGATCACGTGGCTGATCATGCACTGATCACGTGACTGATCATGCACTGATCACGTGGCTATCATGCACTGATCACGTGGCTGATCATGCACTGATCACGTGACTGATCATGCACTGATCACGTGGCTGATCATGCACTGATCACGTGACTGATCATGCACTGATCACGTGGCTGATCATGCACTGATCACGTGGCTGATCATGCACTGATCACGTGGCTGATCATGCATGATCACGTAGCTATCATGTACTGTCACGTGACTGATCATGCACTGATCACGTGACTGATCATGCACTGATCACGTGGCTGATCATGCACTGATCACGTGGCTGATCATGCACTGATCACGTGCTACCATGCACTGATCACGTGACTGATCATGCACATCCGTGACTGATCATGCACTGATCACGTGGCTATCATGCACTGATCACGTGACTGATCATGCACTGATCACGTCTATATCATGCACTGATCACGTGACTGATCATGCACTGATCACGTGGCTGATCATGCACTGATCACGTGACTGATCATGCACTGATCACGTGGCTGATCATGCACTGATCACATGACTGATCATGCACTGATCACGTGCTGATCATGCACTGATCACGTGGCTGATCATGCACTGATCACGGCTGATCATGCACTGATCACGTGCCTGATCATGCACTGATCACGTGGCTGATCATGCACTGATCACGTGCTGATCATGCACTGATCACGTGGCTATCATGCACTGATCACGAGACTGATCATGCACTGATCACGTCTATATCATGCACTGATCACATGACTGCCCATGCACTGATCACGTGGATGATCATACACTAATCATGTGACAGATCATGCACTGATCACGTGGCTGATCATGCACTGATACCGTGACTGAGCATGGACTGATCACATGACTATCATGTAGTGATCACGTGACTTAATGGCGCTGATCATGTGACTGATCATGCGCTGATCATGTTTGCTATCATACACTGATCATGTGCCTCTGGAGGCAATAAACAAAGAGCTGAGTAGGCACGAATCAAACAGTCAGCAGGCAATAATCATGGAACTCAGCTGTGAGGAATCATGCTGCTCAGCTGGCAATAATCAAGCAGCTGAGCAGGCAGGAATTACGCAGCACAGCTGGCAATTGTCAAGCAGATGACAGGCAGGAATCGTGCAGCTCAGCTGGCAATTGTCAAGCAGATGAGCAGACAGTAATCACGCAGCTCAGCAGGCCCAGATCACGTGACTGAGCATGCACTGTTCACGTGGCTGATCATACACTGATCACGTGATGATCATGCACTGATCACTTGGATATCATGCACTGATCACGTGGCTGATCATACACTGTTCACGTGTCTGACCATGCACTGATCACGTGGCTGATCATACACTGCTCACGTAACTGATCATGCACTGATCACGTGGCTATCATGCACTGATCACGTGGCTGAACATGCACTGTTCACGTGGCTGATCACACACCTGTCACGTGACATATCATGCACTGATCACGTGGCACTCATGCACTGATCACGTGGCTGATCATACTCTGCTCACGTAACTCATGCACACATCACGTGGCTATCATGCACTGCTCACGTGGCTCGTCATGGAATGATCACGTAGCTACCATATACTGGTCACGTGACTGATCATGCAAGATCACGTAAATGATCATGCACTGTTCACGTGACTGATCATGTACTGATCACGTGACTGATCATGCACTGATCACGTGGCTATCATGCTCTGCTCACGTGGCTGATCATGCAAATCATGCAACCATGTACTGATCACGTGACTGATCATGCACTGATCACGTAATTGATCCTGCACTGATCACGTGGCTCATCATGCACTGATCACGTGGCTGATCACACTGTATCACGTGACTGATCATGCACTGATCCGTGGCTCTCATGCACTGATCTGTCTGTCATGCACTGATCACGTGGATATCATGCACTGATCACGTGGCTGATCACTGCGTATCACGTGACTGATCATGCACTGATCACGTGGCTATCATGCACTGATCACGTGGCTATCATGCACTGATCACGTGGCTGATCATGCACTGATCACGTAGCTGATCATGCACTGATCACGTGACTGATCATGCACTGATCACGTTGATCATGCACTGATCACGTGGCTGATCATGCACTGATCACGTGGCTGATCATGCACTGATCACGTGACTGATCATGCACTGATCACTTGGCTATCATGCACTGATCACGTGACTGATCATGCACTGATCACGTCTATATCATGCACTGATCACATGACTGCCATGCACTGATCACGTGGATGATCATGCACTAATCATGTGACAGATCATGCACTGATCACGTGGCTGATCATGCACTGATACCGTGATTGAGCATGGACTGATCACATGACTATCATGTAGTGATCACGTGACTTAATGGCGCTGATCATGTGACTGATCATGCACTGATCATGTTTGCTATCATACACTGATCATGTGCCTCTGGAGGCAATCAACAAAGAGCTGAGTAGGCACGATCAAACAGTCAGCAGGCAATAATCATGGAACTCAGGTGTGAGGAATCATGCTGCTCAGCTGGCAATAATCAAGCAGCTGAGCAGGCAGGAATTACGCAGCACAGCTGGCAATTGTCAAGCAGATGACAGGCAGGAATCGTGCAGCTCAGCTGGCAATTGTCAAGCAGATGAGCAGACAGTAATCACGTAGCTCAGCAGGCCCAGATCACGTGACTGAGCATGCACTGTTCACGTGGCTGATCATGCACTGATCACGTGATGATCATGCACTGATCACTTGGATATCATGCACTGATCACGTGGCTGATCATACACTGTTCACGTGTCTGACCATGCACTGATCACGTGGCTGATCATACACTGCTCACGTAACTGATCATGCACTGATCACGTGACTGATCATGCACTGATCACGTGGCTGATCATGCACTGATCACGTGGCTGATCATGCACTGATCACGTGGCTGATCATGCACTGATCACGTGGCTGATCATGCACTGATCACGTGACTGATCATGCACTGATCACGTAACTGATCATGCACTGATCACGTGGCTGATCATGCACTGATCACGTGACTGATCATGCACTGATCACGTGGCTATCATGCACTGATCACGTGGCTGATCATGCAATGATCACGTAGCTACCATGTACTGGTCACGTGACTGATCATGCACTGATCACGTGACTGATCATGCACTGATCACGTGGCTGATCATGCACTGATCACGTGACTGATCATGCACTGATCACGTGACTGATCATGCACTGATCACGTGGCTATCATGCAGATCATGTGGCTGATCATGCACTGATCACGTGGCTATCATGCACTGATCACGTGGCTATCATACACTGATCACGTGACTGATCATGCACTGATCACGTGACTGATCATGCACTGATCACATGACTATCATGTAGTGATCACGTGACTTAATGGCACTGATCATGTGACTGATCATGCGCTGATCATGTTTGCTATCATACTGATCATGTGCCTCTGGAGGCAATAAACAAAGAGCTGAGTGGCACGAATCAAAAGTCAGCAGGCAATAATCATGGAACTCAGGTGTGAGAATCATGCTGCTCAGCTGGCAATAATCAAGCAGCTGAGCAGGCAGGAATTACACAGCACAGCTGGCAATTGTCAAGCAGATGACAGGCAGGAATCATGCAGCTCAGCTGGCAATTGTCAAGCAGATGAGCAGACAGTAATCACGCAGCTCAGGCCCTGATCACGTGACTGAGCATGCACTGTTCACGTGGCTGATCATACACTGATCACGTGACTGATCATGCACTGATCACGTGGATATCATGCACTGATCACGTGGCTGATCATACACTGATCACGTGTCTGACCATGCACTGATCACGTGGCTGATCATACACTGATCACGTAACTGATCATGCACTGATCACGTGGCTGATCATGCACTGATCACGTGGCTGATCATGCACTGATCACGTGGCTGATCATGCACTGATCACGTGGCTATCATGCACTGATCACGTGGCTGATCATGCACTGATCACGTGGCTGATCATGCACTGATCACGTGCTATCATGCACTGATCACGGTGATCATGCACTGATCACGTAACTGATCATGCACTGATCACGTGGCTGATCATGCACTGATCACGTGACTGATCATGCACTGATCACGTGACTGATCATGCACTGATCACGTGTGATCATGCACTGATCACGTGGCTGATCATGCACTGATCACGTGGCTGATCATGCACTGATCACGTGACTGATCATGCACTGATCACGTGGCTATCATGCACTGATCACGTGGCTGATCATGCACTGATCTCGTGGCTATCAACTGCTGTCATGTGATCATGCACTGATCACGTGACTGATCATACTGATCATGACTGATGTGCTGATCACGTGGTGATCATGCACTGATCACGTGGCTGATCATGCACGATCACGTGGCTATCATGATCAATGTGGCTGATCATGCACTGATCACGTGGCTGATCATGCACTGATCACGTGGCTGATCATGCACTGATCACGTGACTGATCATGCACTGATCACGTGACTGATCATGCACTGATCACGTGGCTATCATGCACTGATCACGTGGCTGATCATACACTGATCACGTGCTGATCATGCACTGATCACGTGACTGATCATGCACTGATCACGTGCTGTCATGCACTGATCACGTGGCTGATCATGCACTGATCACGTGGCTGATCATGCACTGATCACGTGACTGATCATGCACTGATCACGTGGCTGATCATGCACTGATACCGTGACTGAGCATGGACTGATCACATGACTATCATGTAGTGATCACGTGACTTAATGGCGCTGATCATGTGACTGATCATGCGCTGATCATGTTTGCTATCACACACTGATCATGTGCCTCTGGAGGCAATAAACAAAGAGCTGAGTAGGCACGAATCAAACAGTCAGCAGGCAATAATCATGGAACTCAGGTGTGAGGAATCATGCTGCTCAGCTGGCAATAATCAAGCAGCTGAGCAGGCAGGAATTACGCAGCACAGCTGGCAATTGTCAAGCAGATGACAGGCAGGAATCGTGCAGCTCAGCTGGCAATTGTCAAGCAGATGAGCAGACAGTAATCACGCAGCTCAGCAGGCCCTGATCACGTGACTGAGCATGCACTGTTCACGTGGCTGATCATACAATGATCACGTGATGATCATGCACTGATCACTGGATATCATGCACTGATCACGTGACTGATCATGCACTGATCACGTCTCTATCATGCACTGATCATGACTGCTCATGCACTGATCACGTGGATGATCATGCACTGATCACGTGACTGATCATGCACTGATCACGTGGCTGATCATGCACTGATCACGTGACTGATCATGCACTGATCACGTGGCTATCATGCACTGATCACGTGGCTATCATGCATTGATCACGTGGCTGATCATACCTGATCGTGTCTGCCATGCACTGATCACGTGGCTGATCATGCACTGCTCACGTGACTGATCATGCACTGATCACGTGGCTATCATGCACTGATCACGTGGCTGATCATGCACTGATCACGTGGCTGATCATGCACTGTCACGTGACTATCATGCACTGATCACGTGCACTCATGCACTGATCACGTGGCTGATCATGCACTGATCACGTGACTCATGCACACATCACGTGCTATCATGCACTGCTCACGTGCTGATCATGCAATGATCACGTAACACCATATACTGATCACGTGACTGATCATGCACTGATCACGTAACTGATCATACTGATCTGATGACTGATCATGCATGATCACGTGACTGATCATGCACTGATCACGTGGCTATCATGCACTGATCACGTGGCTGATCATGCACTGATCACGTGGCAACCATATACTGATCACGGCTGATCATGCACTGATCACGTAACTGATCATGCACTGATCACGTGGCTATCATGCACTGATCACGTGGCTGATCATGCACTGATCACGTGGCTACCATGCACTGATCACGTGACTGATCATGCACTGATCACGTAATTGATCATGCACTGATCACGTGGCTGATCATGCACTGATCACGTGGCTGATCATGCACTGATCACGTGTGATCATGCACTGATCACGTGACTGATCATGCACTGATCACGTGGCTATCATGCACTGATCACTTGGCTGGACGCACTGATCACGTGCCTGATCATGCACTGATCACGTGGCTGATCATGCACTGATCACGTGACTGATCATGCACTGATCACGTGCTGATCATGCACTGATCACGTGGCTATCATGCACTGCTCACGTGGCTGATCATGCCATGATCACGCAGCTACCATGTACTGGTCACATGACTGATCATGCACTGATCACGTGACTGATCATGCACTGATCACGTGGCTATCATGCACTACTCACGTGGCTGATCATGCAATGATCATGTAGCTACCATGTACTGGTCACGTGAATGATCATACACCCATCAGGTGACTGATCATGCACTGATCACGTGGCTATCATGCACTGATCACGAGACTGATCATGCACTGATCACGTCTATATCATGCACTGATCACATGACTGCCCATGCACTGATCACGTGGATGATCATACACTAATCATGTGACAGATCATGCACTGATCACGTGGCTGATCATGCACTGATACCGTGACTGAGCATGGACTGATCACATGACTATCATGTAGTGATCACGTGACTTAATGGCGCTGATCATGTGACTGATCATGCGCTGATCATGTTTGCTATCATACACTGATCATGTGCCTCTGGAGGCAATAAACAAAGAGCTGAGTAGGCACGAATCAAACAGTCAGCAGGCAATAATCATGGAACTCAGCTGTGAGGAATCATGCTGCTCAGCTGGCAATAATCAAGCAGCTGAGCAGGCAGGAATTACGCAGCACAGCTGGCAATTGTCAAGCAGATGACAGGCAGGAATCGTGCAGCTCAGCTGGCAATTGTCAAGCAGATGAGCAGACAGTAATCACGCAGCTCAGCAGGCCCAGATCACGTGACTGAGCATGCACTGTTCACGTGGCTGATCATTACTGATCACGTACTGATCATGCACTGATCACGTGGCTGATCATGCACTGATCACGTGACTGATCACTGATCACGTGGCTATCATGCACTGATCACGTGGCTGATCATGCACTGATCACGTGGCTGATCATGCACTGATCACGTGACTATCATGCACTGATCACGTGGCACTCATGCACTGATCACGTGGCTGATCATACACTGATCACGTGACTGATCATGCACTGATCACGTGGCTGATCATGCACTGATCACGTGGCTGATCATGCACTGATCACGTGACTGATCATGCACTGATCACGTGGCATCATGCACTGATCACGTGGCTGATCATGCACTGATCACGTGACTGATCATGCACTGATCACGTGGCTATCATGCACTGATCACGTGGCTGATCATGCACTGATCACGTGGCTGATCATACACTGATCACGTGACTATCATGCACTGATCACGTGGCACTCATGCACTGATCACGTGGCTGATCATACACTGATCACGTGGCTCATGCACACATCACGTGGCTATCATGCACTGCTCACGTGGCTGATCATGCAATGATCACGTAGCTACCATGCACTGATCACGTGACTGATCATGCACTGATCACGTAAATGATCATGCACTGATCACGTGACTGATCATGCACTGATCACGTGACTGATCATGCACTGATCACGTGGCTATCATGCACTGATCACGTGGCTGATCATGCAATGATCACGTAGCTACCATGTACTGGTCACGTGACTGATCATGCACTGATCACGTGATTGATCATGCACTGATCACGTGGCTGATCATGCACTGATCACGTGGCTGATCATACATGATCACGTGACTGATCATGCACTGATCACGTGGCTCTCATGCACTGATCACGTGGCTGATCATGCACTGATCACGTGGCTATCATGCACTGATCACGTGGCTGATCACACTGATCACGTGACTGATCATGCACTGATCACGTGGCTATCATGCACTGATCACGTGGCTATCATGCACTGATCACGTGGCTGATCATGCACTGATCACGTGGCTATCATGCACTGTCACGTGACTGATCATGCACTGATCACGTGACTGATCATGCACTGATCATGTGGCTGATCATGCACTGATCACGTGGCTGATCATACACTGATCACGTGACTGATCATGCACTGATCACGTGACTGATCATGCACTGATCACGTGGCTATCATGCACTGATCACGTGGCTGATCATACACTGATCACGTGACTGATCATGCACTGATCACGTGGCTGATCATGCACTGATCACGTGACTGATCATGCACTGATCACGTGTCTGATCATGCACTGATCACGTGGCTATCATGCACTGCTCACGTGGCTGATCATGCACTGATCACGCAGCTACCATGCTGGTGCATGACTGATCATGCACTGATCACGTGACTGATCATGCAGTGATCACGTGGCTATCATGCACTACTCACGTGGCTGATCATGCAATGATCATGTAGCTACCATGTACAGTCACGTGAATGATCATACACCCATCAGGTGACTGATCATGCACTGATCACGTGGCTATCATGCACTGATCACGAGACTGATCATGCACTGATCACGTCTATATCATGCACTGATCACATGACTGCCCATGCACTGATCACGTGGATGATCATACACTGATCATGTGACTGATCATGCACTGATCACGTGGCTGATCATGCACTGATCACCGTGACTGATCATGGACTGATCACATGACTATCATGTAGTGATCACGTGACTTAATGGCGCTGATCATGTGACTGATCATGCACTGATCATGTTTGCTATCATACACTGATCATGTGCCTCTGGAGGCAATAAACAAAGAGCTGAGTAGGCACGAATCAAACAGTCAGCAGGCAATAATCATGGAACTCAGGTGTGAGGAATCATGCTGCTCAGCTGGCAATAATCAAGCAGCTGAGCAGGCAGGAATTCATGCACAGCTGGCAATTGTCAAGCAGATGACAGGCAGGAATCGTGCAGCTCAGCTGGCAATTGTCAAGCAGATGAGCAGACAGTAATCACGCAGCTCAGCAGGCCCTGATCACGTGACTGAGCATGCACTGTTCACGTGGCTGATCATGCGATCACGTGATGATCATGCACTGACATCGCGATATCATGCACTGATCACGTGGCTGATCATGCACTGATCACGTGTCTGATCATGCACTGATCACATGACTGATCATGCACTGATCACGTGGCTGATCATGCACTGATCACGTGACTGATCATGCACTGATCACGTGGCTGATCATGCACTATCCATGACTGATCACTGATGCGTATGGCTATCATGCACTGATCACGTGACTGATCATGCACTGATCACGTCTATATCATGCACTGATCACGTGACTGCCCATGCACTGATCACGTGGATGATCATACACTGATCAATGACTAGATCATGCACTGATCACGTGGCTGATCATGCTGATACGTGACTGAGCATGGACTGATCACATGACTATCATGTAGTGATCACGTGACTTAATGGCGCTGATCATGTGACTGATCATGCACTGATCATGTTTGCTATCATGCACTGATCATGTGCCTCTGGAGGCAATGAACAAAGAGCTGAGTAGGCACGAATCAAACAGTCAGCAGGCAATAATCATGGAACTCAGGTGTGAGGAATCATGCTGCTCAGCTGGCAATAATCAAGCAGCTGAGCAGGCAGGAATTCGCAGCACAGCTGGCAATTGTCAAGCAGATGACAGGCAGGAATCGTGCAGCTCAGCTGGCAATTGTCAAGCAGATGAGCAGACAGTAATCACGCAGCTCAGCAGGCCCTGATCACGTGACTGAGCATGCACTGTTCACGTGGCTGATCATACACTGATCACGATGATCATGCACTGATCACGTGGCTATCATGCACTGATCGTGGCTGATCATGCACTGATCACGTCTATATCATGCACTGATCACGTGACTGATCATGCACTGATCACGTGGCTGATCATGCACTGATCACGTGACTGATCATGCACTGATCACGTGGCTGATCATGCACTATCACGTGACTGATCATGCACTGATCACGTGGCTATCATGCACTGATCACGTGGCTATGTCATGATCACGTGGCTGATCATACACTGATCACGTGACTGATCATGCACTGATCACGTGGCTGATCATGCACTGATCACGTGACTGATCATGCACTGATCACGGATATCATGCACTGATCACGTGGCTGATCATGCACTGATCACGTGACTGATCATGCACTGATCACGTGGCTGATCATGCACTGATCACGTGGCTGATCATGCACTGATCACGTGGCTATCATGCACTGATCATGGCTGAACATGCACTGATCACGTGGCTGATCATACACTGATCACGTGACTATCATGCACTGATCACGGCACTCATGCATGATCACGTGGCTGATCATGCACTGATCACGTGACTCATGCATGCGTGGCTATCATGCACTGATCACGTGGCTGATCATGCACTGATCACGTGGCTATCATGCACTGATCACGTGACTGATCATGCACTGATCACGTGGCTGATCATGCACTGATCACGTGGCTGATCATGCACTGATCATGAAGCTGTCATGACTATGATCACGTGACTGATGCACTGATCACGTGGCTGATCATGCACTGATCACGTGGCTGATCACACATGATCACGTGACTGATCATGCACTGATCACGTGGCTGTCATGCACTGATCACGTGGCTGTCATGCACTGATCACGTGGCTATCATGCACTGATCACGGCTGATCACACTGTCACATGACTGATCATGCACTGATCACGTGGCTGATCATGCACTGATCACGTGGCTCATGCACTGATCACGTGGCTGATCATGCACTGATCACGTGGCTACCATGTACTGATCACGTGACTGATCATGCACTGATCGTAATTGATCATGCACTGATCACGTGGCTGATCATGCACTGATCACGTGGCTGATCATGCACTGATCACGTACCTGATCATGCACTGATCACGTGACTGATCATGCACTGATCACGTGGCTATCATGCACTGATCACGTGGCTGACATACACTGATCACGTGCCTGGTCATGCACTGATCACGTGGCTGATCATGCACTGATCACGTGACTGATCATGCACTGATCTCGTGTCTGATCATGCACTGATCACGTGGCTATCATGCACTGCTCACGTGGCTGATCATGCCATGATCACGCAGCTACCATGTACTGGTCACATGACTGATCATGCACTGATCACGTGACTGATCATGCAGTGATCACGTGGCTATCATGAACTACTCACGTGGCTGATCATGCAATGATCATGTAGCTACCATGTACAGGTCACGTGATGATCATACACCCATCAGGTGACTGATCATGCACTGATCACGTGGCTATCATGCACTGATCACGAGACTGATCATGCACTGATCACGTCTATATCATGCACTGATCACATGACTGCCCATGCACTGATCACGTGGATGATCATACACTAATCTTGTGACAGATCATGCACTGATCACGTGGCTGATCATGCACTGATACCGTGACTGAGCATGGACTGATCACATGACTATCATGTAGTGATCACGTGACTTAATGGCGCTGATCATGTGACTGATCATGCGCTGATCATGTTTGCTATCATACACTGATCATGTGCCTCTGGAGGCAATAAACAAAGAGCTGAGTAGGCACGAATCAAACAGTCAGCAGGCAATAATCATGGAACTCAGGTGTGAGGAATCATGCTGCTCAGCTGGCAATAATCAAGCAGCTGAGCAGGCAGGAATTACGCAGCACAGCTGGCAATTGTCAAGCAGATGACAGGCAGGAATCGTGCAGCTCAGCTGGCAATTGTCAAGCAGATGAGCAGACAGTAATCACGCAGCTCAGCAGGCCCAGATCACGTGACTGAGCATGCACTGTTCACGTGGCTGATCATACACTGATCACGTGATGATCATGCACTGATCACTTGGATATCATGCACTGATCACGTGGCTGATCATACACTGTTCACGTGTCTGACCATGCACTGATCACGTGGCTGATCATACACTGCTCACGTAACTGATCATGCACTGATCACGTGGCTATCATGCACTGATCACGTGGCTGAACATGCACTGTTCGTGGCTGATCACACACCTGTCACGTGACATATCATGCACTGATCACGTGGCACTCATGCACTGATCACGTGGCTGATCATACTCTGCTCACGTAACTCATGCACACATCACGTGGCTATCATGCACTGCTCGTGGCTGTCATGGAATGATCACATGCTAACCATATACTGGTCACGTGACTGATCATGCACAGATCACGTAAATGATCATGCACTGTTCACGTGACTGATCATGTACTGATCACGTGACTGATCATGCACTGATCACGTGGCTATCATGCTCTGCTCACGTGGCTGATCATGCACGATCACGTAGCTACCATGTACTGGTCACGTGACTGATCATGCACTGATCACGTAATTGATCATGCACTGATCACGTGGCTATCATGCACTGATCACGTGGCTGATCATGCACTGATCACGTGCTATCATGCACTGATCACGTGACTGATCATGCACTGATCACGTGGCTGATCATGCACTGATCACGTGGTGATCATGCACTGATCACGTGGCTGATCATGCACTGATCACGTGACTGATCATGCACTGATCACGTGACTGATCATGCACTGATCACGTGGCTATCATGCACTGATCACGTGGCTGATCATGCACTGATCACGTGACTGATCATGCACTGATCACGTGGCTGATCATGCACTGATCACGTGACTGATCATGCACTGATCACGTGACTGATCATGCACTGATCACGTGGCTATCATGCACTGATCACGTGGCTGATCATGCATGATCATGTAGCTACCATGTACAGGTCACGTGAATGATCATGCACTGATCAGGTGACTGATCATGCACTGATCACGTGGCTATCATGCACTGATCACGAGACTGATCATGCACTGATCACGTCTATATCGCACTGATCACATGACTGTGCACTGATCACGTGGATGATCATACACTAATCATGTGACAGATCATGCACTGATCACGTGGCTGATCATGCACTGATACCGTGACTGAGCATGGACTGATCACATGACTATCATGTAGTGATCACGTGACTTAATGGCGCTGATCATGTGACTGATCATGCACTGATCATGTTTTATCATACACTGATCATGTGCCTCTGGAGGCAATAAACAAAGAGCTGAGTAGGCACGAATCAACAGTCAGCAGGCAATAATCATGGAACTCAGGTGTGAGGAATCACTGCTGCTGGCAATAATCAAGCAGCTGAGCAGGCAGGATTACGCAGCAGCTGGCAATTGTCAAGCAGATGACAGGCAGGAATCGTGCAGCTCAGCTGGCAATTGTCAAGCAGATGAGCAGACAGTAATCACGCAGCTCAGCAGGCCTGATCACGTGACTGAGCATGCACATTCACGCATGGCTGATCATACTGATCACGTGTCTGATCATGCACTGATCACGTGGCTGATCATGCACTGATCACGTGACTGATCATGCACTGATCACGTGACATCATGCACTGATCACGTGGCTGATCATGCACTGATCACGTGGCTGATCATGCACTGTCCGTGACTATCATGCACTGATCGTGGCGCTCATGCACTGATCGTGGCTGATCATACTCTGCTCGCTGATCATGCACTGATCACGTGGCTGATCATGCACTGATCACATGGCTGATCACCTACCTATCATGCGTGATGACATATCATGCACTGATCACGTGGCATGATCATGCACTGATCACGTGGCTGATCATATGCTGATCACGTAACTGATCATGCACTGATCACGTGGCTATCATGCACTGATCACGTGGCTGATCATGCACTGATCCGTGTTGGCTACCTGTCACGTGACATATCATGCAGATCGTGGCACTCATGCACTGATCACGTGGCTGATCATCACTGATCACGTAACTCATGCACACATCACGTGGCTGATCATGCACTGCTCGTGGCTGATCATGCAATGATCGCGTAGCAACCATATACTGGTCACGTGACTGATCGCACTGATCACGATGATCATGCACTGATCACGTGACTGATCATGTACTGATCACGTGCTGATCATGCACATCACGTGGCTATCATGCACTGATCACGTGGCTGATCATGCAATCACGTCGCGACATGTACTGATCACGTGACTGATCATGCACTGATCACGGCATTGATCTGATCCATGGCTCATCATGCACTGATCACGTGGCTGATCACACTGTATCACGTGACTGATCATGCACTGATCACGTGGCTCATGCACTGATCACTGGCTGTCATGCACTGATCCGTGGATATCATGCTGATCATGTGGCTGATCACCTGCACTATGCTGACTGATCATGCTGATCACGTGGCTGATCATGCATGATCATGGCTATCACTGATCACGTGGCTGATCATGCAATGATCACGTAGCTACCATGTACTGTCACGTGACTGATCATGCTGATCGTAATTGATCATGCACTGATCATGTGGCTGATCATGCACTGATCACGTGGCTGATCGCACTGATCACATAACTGATCATGCTGATCACGTGACTGATCATGCTGATCGTGCTCTCATGCACTGATCACATGGCTGATCATGCACGATCACGTGACTGGTCATGCACTGATCACGTGGCTGATCATGCACTGATCACGTGGCTGATCATGCACTGATCACGTGGTCTGATCATGCACTGATCACGTGGCTATCATGCACTGCTCGCGTGGCTGATCATGCCATGATCACGCAGCAGCTACCATGTACTGGTCACGCGACTGATCATGCACTGATCACGACTGATCATGCACTGATCACGTGGCTATCATGCACTACTCACGTGGCTGATCATGCAATGATCATAGCTACATGTACAGTCACGTGAATGATCATACACCCATCAGGTGACTGATCATGCACTGATCACGTGGCTATCATGCACTGATCACGAGACTGATCATGCACTGATCACGTCTATATCATGCACTGATCACATGACTGCCATGCACTGATCACGTGGATGATCATACACTAATCTTGTGACAGATCATGCACTGATCACGTGGCTGATCATGCACTGATACCGTGACTGAGCATGGACTGATCACATGACTATGTAGTGATCACGTGCAATGGCGCTGATCATGGACTGATCATGCGCTGATCATGTTTGCTATCATACACTGATCATGTGCCTCTGGAGGCAATAAACAAAGAGCTGAGTAGGCACGAATCAAACAGTCAGCAGGCAATAATCATGGAACTCAGGTGTGAGGAATCATGCTGCTCAGCTGGCAATAATCAAGCAGCTGAGCAGGCAGGAATGCAGCACAGCTGGCAATATCAAGCAGATGACAGGCAGATCGTGCAGCTCAGCTGGCAATTGTCAAGCAGATGAGCAGACAGTAATCACGCAGCTCATGCACCCAGATCACGTGACTGAGCATGCACTGTTCACGTGGCTGATCATACACTGATCGCGTGATGATCATGCACTGATCACTGGATATCATGCACTGATCACGTGACTGATCATGCACTGTTCACGTATGATCATGCACTGATCACGTGGCTGATCATGCACTGATCACGTGGATGATCATACACTGATCACGTGACTGATCATGCACTGATCACGTGGCTGATCCACTGATCACGTGACTGATCATCTGATCACGTGGCTATCATGCACTGATCACGACTGATCATGCACTGATCACGTGATATCATGCACTGATCATGACTGCCATACACTGATCCGTGATGATCATGCACTGATCCTGCGGCTGATCATGCACTGATCACGTGGCTGATCATGCACTGATCACGTGACTGATCATGCACTGCACGTGGCTATCATGCTCGCTCACGTGGCTGATCATGCAGATCACGTAACGCCATGCACTGGTCACGTGACTGATCATGCACTGATCACGTAATTGATCCTCACTGATCACGTGGCTCATCATGCACTGATGTACTGATCACACATGATCACGTGATGATCATGCACTGATCACGTGGCTCTCATGCACTGATCACGTGGCTGTCACTGATCACGTGGATATCATGCACTGATCATGGCTGATCACCACGTATCACGTGACTGATCATGCACTGATCACGTGGCTTCATGCACTGATCACGTGGCTATCATGCACTGATCACGTGGCTGATCATGCACTGATCACGTGCTACATGCTGGTCGTGCACTGATCATGCTGATCACGTAATTGATCATGCACTGATCGTGGCTGATCACTGATCACGTGGCTGATCATACACTGATCACGTACTGATCATGCACTGATCACGTGACTGATCATGCACTGATCACGTGGCTATCATGCACTGATCACGTGGCTGAACATACACTGATCACGTGCTGATCATGCACTGATCACGTGGCTGATCATGCACTGATCACGTGACTGATCATGCACTGATCACGTGACTGATCATGCACTGATCACGTGGCTATCATGCACTGATCACGTGGCTGATCATGCATGATCACGGCTACCATGCTGGTCATGACTGATCATGCACTGATCACGTGACTGATCATGCACTGATCACGTGGCTATCATGCACTGACTCACGTGGCTGATCATGCAATGATCATGTAGCTACCATGTACTGATCACGTGAATGATCATACACCATCAGGTGACTGATCATGCACTGATCACGTGGCTATCATGCACTGATCACGAGACTGATCATGCACTGATCATCTATATCATGCACTGATCACGACTGCCATGCACTGATCACGTGGATGATCATGCACTGATCTTGTGACAGATCATGCACTGATCACGTGGCTGATCATGCACTGATACGTGACTGAGCATGGACTGATCACATGACTATCATGTACTGATCACGTGACTTAATGGCGCTGATCATGTGACTGATCATGCGCTGATCATGTTTGCTATCATACACTGATCATGTGCCTCTGGAGGCAATAAACAAAGAGCTGAGTAGGCACGAATCAAACAGTCAGCAGGCAATAATCATGGAACTCAGGTGTGAGGAATCATGCTGCTCAGCTGGCAATAATCAAGCAGCTGAGCAGGCAGGAATTACGCAGCACAGCTGGCAATTGTCAAGCAGATGACAGGCAGGAATCGTGCAGCTCAGCTGGCAATTGTCAAGCAGATGAGCACAGTAATCACGGCTCAGTGGCCCAGATCACGTGACTGAGCATGCACTGATCACGTGGCTGATCACACTGATCACGTGATGATCATGCACTGATCACGGATATCATGCACTGATCACGTGGCTGATCATACACTGATCACGTGTCTGACCATGCACTGATCACGTGGCTGATCATACACTGCTCACGCTGATCATGCACTGATCACGTGGCTATCATGCACTGATCACGTGGCTGAACATGCACTGTTCACGTGGCTGATCACACTGATCACGTGATATCATGCACTGATCGTGGCACTCACATGCACTGATCACGTGGCTGATCATGCTGTAACTGATCCGTGACGCACAGATCGTGGCTGATCATGCACTGATCACGTGGCTGATCCACTGATCACGTGACTATCATGCAGTCACGTGGCACTCATCACTGATCACGTGCTGATCATACACTGATCACGTGACTGATCATGCACTGATCACGTGGCTATCATGCACTGATCACGTGGCTGATCATGCACTGATCATGGCTGATCATGCACTGATCACGTGACATATCATGCACTGATCACGTGGCACTCATGCACTGATCACGTGGCTGATCATACTCTGATCACATGCTCATGCACATCACGTGGCTATCATGCACTGATCACGTGGCTGATCATGCACTGATCACGTGGCTACCATATACTGGTCACGTGATCATGCAAAGAGATCGTAAATGATCATGCACTGTTCACGTGACTGATCATGCACTGATCACGTGACTGATCATGCACTGATCACGTGGCTATCATGCACTGATCACGTGGCTGATCATGCACGATCACGTGCTGTCATGCTGATCACGTGACTGATCATGCACTGATCACGTGGCTGATCATGCACTGATCACGTGGCTCATCATGCACTGATCACGTGGCTGATCACTGTATCACGTGACTGATCATGCACTGATCACGTGGCTATCATGCACTGATCGCGTGGCTGTCATGCACTGATCACGTGGATATCATGCACTGATCATGTGGCTGATCACCTGCAGTATCACATGACTGATCATGCACTGATCACGTGGCTATCATGCACTGATCACGTGGCTATCATGCACTGATCACGTGGCTGATCAGCAATGATCACGTATACCATGTACTGGTCACGTGACTGATCATGCACTGATCACGTATTGATCATGCACTGATCATGTGGCTGATCATGCACTGATCACGTGGCTGATCATACACTGATCACATGACTGATCATGCACTGATCACGTGACTGATCATGCACTGATCACGTGGCTATCATGCACTGATCACTTGGCTGACATACACTGATCACGTGCCTGATCATGCACTGATCACGTGGCTGATCATGCACTGAT
Source organism: Bos javanicus (assembly GCF_032452875.1). Lineage (NCBI taxonomy): Eukaryota > Metazoa > Chordata > Mammalia > Artiodactyla > Bovidae > Bos > Bos javanicus. The sequence continues at coordinate 59,121 of NW_026894825.1, forward strand.
CACGTGGCTGATCATGCACTGATCTCGTGTCTGATCATGCACTGATCACGTGGCTATCATGCACTGATCACGTGGCTGATCATGCCATGATCACAGCTCCATGTACTGGTCACATGACTGATCATGCACTGATCACGTGACTGATCATGCAGTGATCACGTGGCTATCATGCACTACTCGTGGCTGATCATGCAATGATCATGTAGCTACCATGTACAGGTCACGTGAATGATCATACACCCATCAGGTGACTGATCATGCACTGATCACGTGGCTATCATGCACTGATCACGTGAGACTGATCATGCACTGATCACGTCTATATGCACTGATCACATGACTGCCATTGCACATCACGTGGATGATCATACACTAATCATGTGACAGATCATGCACTGATCACGTGGCTGATCATGCACTGATACCGTGACTGAGCATGGACTGATCACATGACTATCATGTAGTGATCACGTGACTTAATGGCGCTGATCATGTGACTGATCATGCGCTGATCATGTTTGCTATCATACACTGATCATGTGCCTCTGGAGGCAATAAACAAAGAGCTGAGTAGGCACGAATCAAACAGTCAGCAGGCAATAATCATGGAACTCAGCTGTGAGGAATCATGCTGCTCAGCTGGCAATAATCAAGCAGCTGAGCAGGCAGGAATTCGCAGCACAGCTGCAATGTCAAGCAGATGACAGGCAGGAATCGTGCAGCTCAGCTGGCAATTGTCAAGCAGATGAGCAGACAGTAATCACGCAGCTCAGCAGGCCCAGATCACGTGACTGAGCATGCACTGTTCACGTGGCTGATCATGCACTGATCACGTGATGATCATGCACTGATCACTTGGATATCATGCACTGATCACGTGGCTGATCATACACTGTTCACGTGTCTGACCATGCACTGATCACGTGGCTGATCATACACTGCTCACGTAACTGATCATGCACTGATCACGTGGCTATCATGCACTGATCACGTGGCTGAACATGCACTGTTCACGTGGCTGATCACACTGTCACGTGACATATCATGCACTGATCACGTGGCACTCATGCACTGATCACGTGGCTGATCATACTCTGCTCATAACTCATTGCACATCATGGCTATCATGCACTGCTCGTGGCTATCAATGCAATGATCACGTAGCAACCATATACTGGTCACGTGACTGATGCACAGATCACGTAAATGATCATGCACTGATCACGTGACTGATCATGCACTGATCACGTGACTGATCATGCACTGATCACGTGGCTATCATGCACTGCTCACGTGGCTGATCATGCTGGCGATCCATGTTCACCATGTACTGATCACGTGACTGATCATGCTGATCCATGTTGATCATGCACTGATCACGTGGCTATCATGCACTGATCACGTGGCTGATCATGCAATGATCATGGCTATCATGTACTGATCATGACTGATCATGCACTGATCACGTGGTTGATCTGCTGTCATGTGGCTGATCATGCACTGATCACGTGGCTGATCATGAATCCTGCTGATGTACACTGTCACGTGACTGATCATGCACTGATCACGTGGCTATCATGCACTGATCACGTGGCTGATCATACACTGATCACGTGCCTGATCATGCACTGATCACGTGGCTGATCATGCTGATCACGTGACTGATCATGCACTGATCACGGCTGATCATGCACTGATCACGTGGCTATCATGCACTGATCACGTGGCTGATCATGCCATGATCACGCAGCTACCATGTACTGGTCACATGACTGATCATGCACTGATCACGTGACTGATCATGCAGTGATCACGTGGCTATCATGAACTACTCACGTGGCTGATCATGCAGATCGTAGCTACATGTACAGGTCGTGAATGATCATACACCCATCAGGTGACTGATCATGCACTGATCACGTGGCTATCATGCACTGATCACGAGACTGATCATGCACTGTTCACGTCTATATCATGCACTGATCACATGACTGCCCGTGCACTGCACGTGGATGATCATACACTAATCATGTGACAGATCATGCACTGATCACGTGGCTGATCATGCACTCTGCATTGACTGAGCATGGACTGATCACATGACTATCATGTAGTGATCACGTGACTTAATGGCGCTGATCATGTGACTGATCATGCGCTGATCATGTTTGCTATCATACACTGATCATGTGCCTCTGGAGGCAATAAACAAAGAGCTGAGTAGGCACGAATCAAACAGTCAGCAGGCAATAATCATGGAACTCAGGTGTGAGGAATCATGCTGCTCAGCTGGCAATAATCAAGCAGCTGAGCAGGCAGGAATTACGCAGCACAGCTGGCAATTGTCAAGCAGATGACAGGCAGGAATCGTGCAGCTCAGCTGGCAATTGTCAAGCAGATGAGCAGACAGTAATCGCAGCTCAGCAGCCCAGATCACGTGACTGAGCATGCACTGTTCACGTGGCTGATCATACACTGATCACGTGTCTGATCATGCACTGATCACGTGGCTGATCATGCACTGATCACGTAACTGATCATGCACTGATCACGTGGCTATCATGCACTGATCACGTGGCTGATCATGCACTGTTCACGTGGCTGATCACACTGATCACGTGACATATCATGCACTGATCACGTGGCACTCATGCACTGATCACGTGGCTGATCATACACTGCTCACGTAACTGATCATGCACTGATCACGTGGCTGATCATGCACTGATCACGTGGCTGATCATACTGATCCGCGTGACATATCGCACTGATCACGTGGCATCATGCACTGATCACGTGGCTGATCATGCACTGATCACGTAACTGATCATGCACTGATCCGTGGCTGATCATGCACTGATCACGTGGCTGATCATGCACTGATCACGTGGCTGATCATGCACTGATCACGTGACTGATCATGCACTGATCGGCATTGATCATGCACTGATCACGTGGCTGATCATGCACTGATCACGTAACTCATGCACTGATCACGTGGCTGATCATGCACTGATCACGTGGCTGATCATGCACTGATCACGTGGCACCATATACTGATACGTGACTGATCATGCACTGATCACGTGACTGATCATGCACTGATCACGTGACTGATCATGCACTGATCACGTGCTGATCATGCACTGATCACGTGGCTATCATGCACTGATCACGTGGCTGATCATGCACGTCAGCAACAACCATGTACTGGTCACGTGACTGATCATGCACTGATCACGTGGATGATCATGCACTGATCACGTGGCTCATCATGCACTGATCACGTGGCTGATCACACATGTATCACGTGACTGATCATGTACATCACGTGGCTCTCATGCACTGATCACGTGGCTGTCATGCACTGATCACGTGGCTATCATGCACTGATCACGTGGCTGATCACACACTATCACATGACTGATCATGCACTGATCACGTGGCTATCATGCACTGATCACGTGGCTATCATGCACTGATCACGTGCTGATCAGGCAATGATCACAGCTGCCATGTACATCACGTGACTGATCATGCACTGATCACGTAATTGATCATGCACTGATCACGTGGCTGATCATGCACTGATCACGTGGCTGATCATGATCACATAACTGATCATGCTGATCACATTGATCATGCACTGATCGTGGCTATCATGCTGATCACTTGGCTGGATATACACTGATCACGTTCCGGTCATGCACTGATCACATGGCTGATCATGCACTGATCGTGGATGATCATGCACTGATCTCGTGTCTGATCATGCACTGATCACGTGGCTATCATGCACTGCTCACGTGGCTGATCATGCGATGATCACGACACCATGTACTGGTCATGACTGATCATGCACTGATCGTGACTGATCATGCAGTGATCACGTGGCTATCATGCACTACTCACGTGGCTGATCATGCACTGATCACGTACATGTACAGGTCGTGATCATCGCTACACCATCAGGTGACTGATCATGCACTGATCACGTGGCTATCATGCACTGATCACGTCTGGCTCATCACTGCGTCCATATCATGCACTGATCATGACTGCCATGCACTGATCACGTGGATGATCATACACTAATCATGTGACAGATGCACTGATCACGTGGCTGATCATGCACTACCGTGACTGATCATGGACTGATCATGACTATCATGTAGTGATCACGTGACTTAATGGCGCTGATCATGTGACTGATCATGCGCTGATCATGTTTGCTATCATACACTGATCATGCCTCTGGAGGCAATAAACAAAGAGCTGAGTAGGCACGAATCAAACAGTCAGCAGGCAATAATCATGGAACTCAGCTGTGAGGAATCATGCTGCTCAGCTGGCAATATCAAGCAGCTGAGCAGGCAGGAATTACGCAGCACAGCAATTGTCAAGCAGATGACAGGCAGAATCGTGCAGCTCAGCTGGCAATTGTCAAGCAGATGAGCAGACAGTAATCACGCAGCTCAGCAGGCCCAGATCACGTGACTGAGCATGCACTGTTCACGTGGCTGATCATACACTGATCACGTGATGATCATGCACTGATCACGGATATCATGCACTGATCTGGACTGATCATGCACTGATCCGTGACTATATCATACTGATCACGTGACTGATCATGCACTGCGTGGATGATGCATGATCACGTGACGAATGCACTGATCACGTGGCTGATCATGCACTCACATGACTGATCATGCACTGATCACGTGGCTATCATGCACTGATCACGTGACTGATCATGCACTGATCACGTGTATATCATGCTGATCACATGACTGCCCATGCACTGATCACGTGGATGATCATGCACTGATCACGTGACAGATCATGCTGATCACGTGGCTGATCATGCACTGATCACGTGACTGATCATGCACTGACGTGGCTATCATCATGCTCTCACGTGGCTGATCATGCATGCGATCACGTGCTGCCATGTACTGATCACGTGACTGATCATGCACTGCATCGTATCAGTCCTGCACTCCGCAGTGGCTCATCATGCACGATCTGGATCGCATGTATCACGTGACTGATCATGCACTGATCATGGCTCTCATGCTGATCACGTGGCTGATCATGCACTGATCACGTGGCTATCATGCACTGATCACGTGGCTGATCACGCATATCACATGACTGATCATACTGATCACGTGGCTATCATGCACTGATCACGTGGCTATCATGCACTGATCACGTGGCTGATCAGGCAATGATCACGTAGCTACCATGTACTGGTCACGTGACTGATCATGCACTGATCACGTAATTGATCATGCACTGATCATGTGGCTGATCACTGATCACGTGGCTGATCATGCACTGATCACGTGACTGATCATGCACTGATCACGTGACTGATCATGCACTGATCACGTGGCTATCATGCACTGATCACGTGGCTGACATACTGATCACGTGCCTGGTCATGCACTGATCACGTGGCTGATCATGCACTGATCACGTGACTGATCATGCACTGATCACGTGACTGATCATGCACTGATCGTGGCTATCATGCACTGATCACGTGGCTGATCATGCATGATCACGCAGCTACCATGTACTGGTCACATGACTGATCATGCACTGATCACGTGACTGATCATGCAGTGATCACGTGGCTATCATGCACTACTCACGTGGCTGATCATGCAATGATCATGTAGCTATATACAGGTCACGTGAATGATCATACACCCATCAGGTGACTGATCATGCACTGATCACGTGGCTATCATGCACTGATCACGAGACTGATCATGCACTGATCACGTCTATATCATGCACTGATCACATGACTGCCATGCACTGATCACGTGGATGATCATACACTAATCATGTGACAGATCATGCACTGATCACGTGGCTGATCATGCACTGATACCGTGACTGAGCATGGACTGATCACATGACTATCATGTAGTGATCACGTGACTTAATGGCACTGATCATGTGACTGATCATGCGCTGATCATGTTTGCTATCATACACTGATCATGTGCCTCTGGAGGCAATAAACAAAGAGCTGAGTAGGCACGAATCAAACAGTCAGCAAATAATCATGGAACTCAGGTGTGAGGAATCATGCTGCTCAGCTGGCAATAATCAAGCAGCTGAGCAGGCAGGAATTACGCAGCACAGCTGGCAATTGTCAAGCAGATGACAGGCAGGAATCGTGCAGCTCAGCTGGCAATTGTCAAGCAGATGAGCAGACAGTAATCGCAGCTCAGCAGGCCCAGATCACGTGACTGAGCATGCACTGTTCACGTGGCTGATCATACACTGATCACGTGATGATCATGCACTGATCATTGGATATCATGCACTGATCACGTGGCTGATCATACACTGTTCACGTGTCTGATCATGCACTGATCACGTGGCTGATCATGCACTGATCACGTAACTGATCATGCACTGATCACGTGGCTGATGCACTGATCGTGGCTGAACATGCACTGTTCACGTGGCTGATCACACACTGTCACGTGACATATCATGCACTGATCGTGGCACTCATGCACTGATCACGTGGCTGATCATGCTCTGCTCACGTAACTGATCATGCACTGATCACGTGGCTATCATGCACTGCTCACGTGGCTGATCATGCACTGATCACGTGACTATCATGCACTGATCACGTGGCTGATCATGCACTGATCACGTGGCTGATCATGCACTGATCACGTGACTGATCATGCACTGATCACGTGGCTATCATGCACTGATCACGTGGCTGATCATGCACTGATCACGTGGCTGATCATGCACTGTCAGTGACATATCATGCACTGATCACGTGGCACTCATGCACTGATCACATGGCTGATCATACACTGATCACGTGGCTCATGCACTGATCACGTGGCTATCATGCACTGATCACGTGGCTGATCATGCAATGATCACGTGGCTACCATATACTGGTCACGTGACTGATCATGCACTGATCGTAACTGATCATGCACTGATCACGTGGCTGATCATGCTGATCACGTGACTGATCATGCACTGATCACGTGGCTATCATGCACTGATCACGTGGCTGATCATGCACTGATCACGTAGCAACTGATCATGTACTGGTCACGTGACTGATCATGCACTGATCACGTAATTGATCATGCACTGATCACGTGGCTCATCATGCACTGATCATGGCTGATCACATGTATCACGTGACTGATCATGCACTGATCACGTGGCTCATGCACTGATCACGTGGCTGATCATGCACTGATCACGTGGATATCATGCACTGATCACGTGGCTGATCACACGTATCACATGACTGATCATGCACTGATCACGTGGCTATCATGCACTGATCACGTGGCTATCATGCACTGATCATGGCTGATCATGCAATGATCACGTGGCTACCATGTACTGTCACGTGGCTGATCATGCACTGATCACGTGATTGATCATGCACTGATCATGTGGCTGATCATGCACTGATCACGTGGCTGATCATGCACTGATCACATAACTGATCATGCACTGATCACGTGACTGTCACTGATCACATGGCTATCATGCACTGATCACGTGGCTGACATGCACTGATCACGTGGCCTGATCATGCACTGATCACGTGGCTGATCATGCACTGATCACGTGACTGATCATGCACTGATCACGTGTCTGATCATGCACTGATCACGTGGCTATCATGCACTGATCACGTGGCTGATCATGCATGATCACGCAGCTACCATGCTGGTCACATGACTGATCATGCTGATCACGTGACTGATCATGCAGTGATCGCGTGGCTATCATGAACTACTCACGTGGCTGATCATGCAATGATCATGTAGCTACCATGTACAGGTCACGTGAATGATCATACACCCATCAGGTGACTGATCATGCACTGATCACGTGGCTATCATGCACTGATCACGAGACTGATCATGCACTGTTCACGTCTATATCATGCACTGATCACATGACTGCCATGCACTGATCACGTGGATGATCATACACTAATCTTGTGACAGATCATGCACTGATCACGTGGCTGATCATGCACTGATACCGTGACTGAGCATGGACTGATCACATGACTATCATGTAGTGATCACGTGACTTAATGGCGCTGATCATGTGACTGATCATGCGCTGATCATGTTTGCTATCATACACTGATCATGTGCCTCTGGAGGCAATAAACAAAGAGCTGAGTAGGCACGAATCAAACAGTCAGCAGGCAATAATCATGGAACTCAGTGTGAGGAATCATGCTGCTCAGCTGGCAATAATCAAGCAGCTGAGCAGGCAGGAATTACGCAGCACAGCTGGCAATTGTCAAGCAGATGACAGGCAGGAATCGTGCAGCTCAGCTGGCAATTGTCAAGCAGATGAGCAGACAGTAATCACGCAGCTCAGCAGGCCCAGATCACGTGACTGAGCATGCACTGTTCACGTGGCTGATCATACACTGATCACGTGATGATCATGCACTGATCACTTGGATATCATGCACTGATCACGTGGCTGATCATACACTGTTCACGTGTCTGACCATGCACTGATCACGTGGCTGATCATACACTGCTCACGTAACTGATCATGCACTGATCACGTGGCTATCATGCACTGATCACGTGGCTGAACATGCACTGTTCACGTGGCTGATCACACACTGTCACGTGACATATCATGCACTGATCATGGCACTCATGCACTGATCACGTGGCTGATCATACTCTGCTCACGTAACTCATGCACACATCACGTAGCTATCATGCACTGCTCACGTGGCTCGTCATGGAATGATCACGTAGCAACCATATACTGGTACGTGACTGATCATGCAAAGATCACGTAAATGATCATGCACTGTTCACGTGACTGATCATGTACTGATCACGTGACTGATCATGCACTGACCACGTGGCTATCATGCTCTGCTCGCGTGGCTGATCATGCAACGATCACGTAGCAACCATGTACTGGTCACGTGACTGATCATGCACTGATCACGTAATTGATCCTGCACTGATCACGTGGCTCATCATGCACTGATCACGTGGCTGATCACACATGTATCACGTGACTGATCATGCACTGATCCCGTGGCTCTCATGCACTGATCACGTGGCTGTCATGCACTGATCACGTGGATATCATGCACTGATCACGTGGCTGATCACACATATCACATGACTGATCATGCACTGATCACGTGGCTATCATGCACTGATCGCGTGGCTATCATGCACTGATCACGTGGCTGATCAGGCAATGATCACGTAGCTACCATGTACTGGTCACGTGACTGATCATGCACTGATCACGTAATTGATCATGCACTGATCATGGCTGATCATGCACTGATCACGTGGCTGATCATACACTGATCAGGCTGATCATGCACTGATCGTGGCTCTCATGCACTGATCACGTGGCTGTCATGCACTGATCATGTGGCTGATCATCACTGATGCGTGGCTATCATGCACTGATCACGGCTGGACATGCTGATCACGTGCCTGGTCATGCACTGATCACGTGGCTGATCATGCTGATCACGGCTGATCATGCACTGATCTCGTGTCTGATCATGCACTGATCACGTGGCTATCATGCACTGCTCACGTGGCTGATCATGCCATGATCACGCAGCTACCATGTACTGGTCACATGACTGATCATGCACTGATCACGTGACTGATCATGCATGATCACGTGGCTATCATGCACTACTCACGTGGCTGATCATGCAATGATCATGTAGCTACCATGTACAGATCACGTGAATGATCATGCACCCATCACGTGACTGATCATGCACTGATCACGTGGCTATCATGCACTGATCACGAGACTGATCATGCACTGTTCACGTCTATATCATGCACTGATCACATGACTGCCCGTGCACTGATCACGTGGATGATCATACACTAATCTTGTGACAGATCATGCACTGATCACGTGGCTGATCATGCACTGATACCGTGACTGAGCATGGACTGATCACATGACTATCATGTAGTGATCACGTGACTTAATGGCGCTGATCATGTGACTGATCATGCGCTGATCATGTTTGCTATCATACACTGATCATGTGCCTCTGGAGGCAATAAACGAAGCTGAGTAGGCACGAATCAAACAGTCAGCAGGCAATAATCATGGAACTCAGGTGTGAAATCATGCTGCTCAGCTGGCAATAATCAAGCAGCTGAGCAGGCAGGAATTACGCAGCACAGCTGGCAATTGTCAACAGATGACAGGCAGAATGTTGCTCAGCTGGCAATTGTCAAGCAGATGAGCAGACAGTAATCACGCAGCTCATCGTACACGATCCGTGACTGAGCATGCACTGTTCACGTGGTGATCCTGCTGATCACACGATGATCATATGCTGATCGCGGATATCATGCACTGATCACGTGGCTGATCATGCACTGATCACGTCATCATGCACTGATCGTGGCTGATCACCGCTGCTCTGCGTAACTGATGTGCACAGATCACGTGGCTATCATGCACTGATCACGTGGCTGATCATGCACTGATCACGTGGCTGATGCTGTCGTGGCATATCATGCACGATCGTAGCTCATGCACTGATCGTGGCTGATCATGCACTGCTCACATCGCTCATGCACATCACGTGGCTATCATGCACTGCTCAGTGGTTGTCATGCAATGATCACGCGTAGCAACCATATACTGGTCACGTGACTGATCATGCACTGATCACGTAAATGATCATGCTGTTCCGTGCACTGATCATGTACTGATCACGTGACTGATCATGCACTGATCACGTGGCTATCATGCACTGCCTCGTGGCTGATCATCTGGCGATCACATAGCAAACCATGTACTGGTCAGTGACTGATCATGCACTGATCACGTAATGATCATGCACTGATCTGGCTCATCATGCACTGATCACGTGGCTGATCACACATGTATCCGCATGATCATACACTGATCATGTCTCATGCACTGATCACGTGGCTGACATGCACTGATCACGATGGATATCATGCACTGATCAGTGGCTGATCACCTGCGTATCACATGACTGATCATGCACTGATCACGTGCCTGATCATGCACTGATCACGTGGCTATCATGCACTGATCACGTGGCTGATCACAATGATCACGTAGCTACCATGCACTGATCACGTGACTGATCATGCTGATCACGTCACTTGATCTGCACTGATCACGTGGCTCGTCATGCACTGATCGTGGCTGATCACCATGCGTGACTGATCATACTGATCACGTGCTCTCATGCACAATCACGTGGCTGCTCATGTGATCACGTGGCTGATCATGCAATGATCACTTCATGCACTGATAAATGACTGATCATGCACTGATCACGTAATTGATCATGCTGATCACGTGGCTGATCATGCACTGATCATGGCTGATCATGCACTGATCACATAACTGATCATGCACTGATCACGTGACTGATCATGCACTGATCGCGTGGCTATCATGCACTGATCCGTGGCTGGACATGCACTGATCACGTGCCTGGTCATGCACTGATCCGGCTGATCATGCACTGATCACGTGACTGATCATGCACTGATCTAGTGTCTGATCATGCACTGATCACGTGGCTATCATGCACTGCTCACGTGGCTGATCATGCCATGATCACGCAGCTACCATATGTACTGATCACATGACTGATCATGCACTGATCGCGTGACTGATCATGCAGTGATCGTGGCTATCATGAACTACTCACGTGGCTGATCATGCAATGCAATCATGTAGCTACCTATGTACAGGTCACGTGAATGATCATACACCCATCAGGTGACTGATCATGCACTGATCACGTGGCTATCATGCACTGATCACGAGACTGATCATGCACTGTTCACGTCTATATCATGCACTGATCACATGACTGCCCGTGCACTGATCGCGTGGATGATCATACACTAATCTTGTGACAGATCATGCACTGATCACGTGGCTGATCATGCACTGATACCGTGACTGAGCATGGACTGATCACATGACTATCATGTAGTGATCACGTGACTTAATGGCGCTGATCATGTGACTGATCATGCGCTGATCATGTTTGCTATCATACACTGATCATGTGCCTCTGGAGGCAATAAACAAAGAGCTGAGTAGGCACGAATCAAACAGTCAGCAGGCAATAATCATGGAACTCAGGTGTGAGGAATCATGCTAGCTGGCAATAATCAAGCAGCTGAGCAGGCAGGAATTACGCAGCACAGCTGGCAATTGTCAAGCAGATGACAGGCAGGAATCGTGCAGCTCAGCTGGCAATTGTCAAGCAGATGAGCAGACAGTAATCACGCAGCGCTCAGCAGGCCCAGATCACGTGACTGAGCATGCACTGTTCACGTGGCTGATCATACACTGATCACGTGATGATCATGCACTGATCGCTTGGATATCATGCACTGATCACGTGGCTGATCATACACTGTTCGCGTGTCTGACCATGCACTGATCACGTGGCTGATCATACACTGCTCACGTAACTGATCATGCACTGATCACGTGGCTATCATGCACTGATCACGTGGCTGAACATGCACTGTTCACGTGGCTGATCACACACCTGTCACGTGACATATCATGCACTGATCACGTGGCACTCATGCACTGATCACGTGGCTGATCATACTCTGCTCACGTAACTCATGCACACATCACGTGGCTATCATGCACTGCTCACGTGGCTGTCATGGAATGATCACGTGCTACCATATACTGGTCACGTGACTGATCATGCAAAGATCACGTAAATGATCATGCACTGTTCACGTGACTGATCATGTACTGATCACGTGACTGATCATGCACTGATCACGTGGCTATCATGCACTGCTCACGTGGCTGATCATGCAACTGATCACGTAGCAACCATGTACTGATCACGTGACTGATCATGCACTGATCACTTGTAATGGATCACTGATCACGTGGCTCATCATGCACTGATCACGTGGCTGATCACACATGTATCACGTGACTGATCATGCACTTGATCACGTGGCTGATCATGCACTGATCACGTGGCTATCATGCACTGATCACGTGGATATCATGCACTGATCACGTGGCTGATCTGCACGTATCACATGACTGATCATGCACTGATCACGTGGCTATCATGCACTGATCACGTGGCTATCATGCACTGATCACGTGGCTGATCAGGCAATGATCACGTAGCTACCATGTACTGGTCACGTGACTGATCATGCACTGATCACGTAATTGATCATGCACTGATCACGTGGCTGATCATGCACTGATCACGTGGCTGATCATGCATGATCACGTGACTGATCATGCACTGATCACGTGGCTCATGCACTGATCACGTGACTGATCATGCACTGATCACGTGGCTGATCATCACTGATCGTAGCTGATCATGCACTGATCACATGGCTGATCATGCACTGATCACGTGACTGGTCGTACACCTGATCACGTGGCTGATCATGCACTGATCACGTGACTGATCATGCACTGATCTACCGTGTCTGATCATGCACTGATCAAAGGCTATCATGCACTGATCACGTGGCTGATCATGCACTGATCATGCACCTTCCATGTACCGGTCACATGACTGATCATGCACTGATCACGTGGCTGATCATGCAGTGATCCCGCGTGGCATGATTCTTCCACGCATTAATGATCATGCACTGATCATGTAGCTATCATGA